>NC_057798.1:753303515-753603515 GCF_018294505.1 Triticum aestivum | reverse complement strand
CATGAAGCTCAAAATTCCTGGGCCCAGCGGAATAATCACTCTCGTCAGTGATCCGGACACAGCACTCCGCGCCGAAAACAAGACAGCCGCACTAGCCCTCGAAGCACTATCCGAAGCCTTAGCTGCAGAGGAACTCACCGCGCTGCGCTCTACGGTAAACAGGGATGATGTGATACTTGATAAAAGATCCAAGTCCACCTCCTTCAAACCAGCAGATGAGATAGTCAAATTTCCGGTCCACCCAACGGACCCAACAAAGACGGCCTCCATCGGGGCACAGTTGAACCCCGAAGTTAACGCCGCACTACGCGAGTTCCTTCGGGAAAATTGGGACATCTTTGCCTGGCACCCTTCAGACATGCCCGGAATCCCTCGCAGGTTGGCAGAGCACAGCCTAAACATCCTAAAAGGATTCAAGCCAGTCAAACAGGCTCTTCGACGATTTTCCGAGCCGAAGAGACAGGCAATGGGAGAAGAGCTAGCCAAGTTATTGGAAGCCGGATTCATTAGAGACATTAAACATCCGGACTGGCTAGCAAATTTGGTGATGGTACCAAAGAAAGATAAATCCTGGCGCCTCTGTGTCGACTTCAAAGACCTCAACAAGGCTTGCCCAAAGGATCCTTTCCCCCTCCCCCGCATCGATCAAATTATCGACGCCACGGCAGGACACGACTCGTTGTGCTTCCTGGACGCATACTCTGGCTATCATCAAATCAAGATGGCGGAAGCAGATCAAGCCGCAACGGCATTTATTACTCCATACGGACCATTCTACTTCAACACGATGCCCTTCGGACTTAAAAACGCCGGCGCAACATATCAGCGCATGATTCAAACATGTCTGGCTACCCAGATAGGCAAAACAGTCGAGGCATACGTAGACGACGTAGTCGTCAAAACATTACACGTCAAAACTTTAGTAGATGATTTGAGGCTCACATTCGACAACCTTAGAGCGTATGACATCAAGCTGAATCCGGAAAAATGTGTTTTCGGTGTACCAGCCGGAAAGCTGCTGGGCTTCATCGTATCCGGTAGAGGAATTGAAGCAAATCCGGCCAAAATCCGGGCTCTGTCGCAGTTGGATATTCCAAAGGACCTCAAGCAAATACAAAAGTTAACAGGATGCGTGGCAGCTCTAAGCCGTTTTATCTCCCGTTTAGGAGAGAAGGCGTTGCCCCTTTATCGCCTCCTAAGGCGCACCGAACACTTCGAGTGGACGGACGCCGCCACTGCCGGACTCGAAGAAATAAAAGCCATATTGGCAACAAATCCGGTCCTGGCTGCGCCCACTCTGGGCGAACCAATGTTGTTATACATCGCTGCAACACATCAAGTTGTAAGCGCTGTCCTCGTCGTCGAACGAGCAACAGAAGGGCATAAATTCCCTCTTCAAAAACCAGTGTATTACGTATCCACTGTGTTAACCCCCTGCAAATCCCGTTACCCGCACTATCAAAAGATAGCATATGCGGTGTTCATGGCGTCTCGGAAGCTCAGGCACTACTTTCAAGAGTGTTCGATAACAGTGGCTTCTGAAGTACCACTCAATGACATTATAAATAACCGCGACGCAACGGGCAGGATTGCAAAATGGGCCATTGAGCTCTTGCCATTCGACATAACTTACAAACCTCGACGAGCCATAAAGTCACAAGTTTTGGCTGACTTCGTCGCCGAATGGACTGAAGCCGAACTACCTAAAGAGTACGGCGCATACTCCAATTGGACTATGCACTTCGACGGCTCCAAAATGTTGGCCGGACTGGGGGCTGGCGTCGTACTGACGTCCCCCACCGGAGATACAGTCCAGTATGTACTTCAAATAATGTACACGGACTCCAACAATGCAGCCGAATACGAGGCCCTGTTACATGGTCTCCGGATGGCAGTCACCATGGGCATTCAACACCTAGAGGTGCGCGGGGATTCAAACCTTGCAATATCCCAAATAAATGGAGACTTTGACGCCAAGGATCCGAAAATGGCAGCATATCGTAATGTTGTCCTGAAAATGTCAGCTCGGTTTGAAGGACTCGAATTCCATCACATAGCCCGAGATAATAACCAAGCGGCCGACGTCCTGGCACGCATCGGTGCGAAACGTGATACTGTCCCTCCAAATATCTTCTTGGAACGGCTCTTCAAGCCATCCGTACTATGGGAAGAGAAGTCCGGTAGCGACAAACCGGAGAAAGCCGCACCAACTGGTGATTCAGCAGACGACATAACACCATCCGCCCACAATATAATGGCAGTAATCGCCGCGTGGACAGAACCTTTCCTAGCCTACTTACTTAGGCAGGAACTCCCCAAAGACCAAAATGAGTCCCGCTGCATAGTCCGGCGATCGAAGGCCTACAAGGTCCATGAGGGAGAACTTTATAAGAAAAGTACAACCGGAGTCCTTCAAAGGTGTATCTCCGAAGAAGAAGGATGAAACCTCCTGGCTAAAATCCATGCCGAACTAGGTGGACACCACGCAGCAGCCCGGGCCCTGGTAGGAAAGGCATTCCGTACAGGATTTTATTGGCCGACGGCTCGGGCAGATGCACAGGACTTGGTCCAGTGATGCGTTGGTTGTCAGCTCTTTGCTAATCAGAGCCATATGCCACCCACCGCCCTCAAAACCATCCCCATTACCTGGCCGTTCGCGGTCTGGGGGCTTGACATGGTCGGACCCCTTAAAGGGGGAACCCACAAGAAAAAATACCTATTGGTCATGGTGGATAAGTTCACCAAATGGATAGAGGCCAAACCGGTCAAAACGGCAGAGTCCGGACCAGTGATAGACTTTATATCAGAGGTGGTACACCGTTACGGAGTCCCCCACAGCATCATCACCGACAACGGCACAAACTTCACGGCCGATGAGGTCAAGTCATGGTGCAAAAATATGGGCATTAAGCTCGACTATGCGTCAGTCTATCACCCTCAAACCAACGGTCAAGTGGAAAGAGCAAACGGTCTAATAATGAGCGTCATCAAACCCAGATTGGTGAGGTCACTCGCCAAATCCAATACCCAATGGGTCGAGGAGCTCGACTCCGTACTCTGGGGGCTGCGGACAACGCCTAACCGTACTATCGGATTCACACCATTTTTTATGGTATACGGCGCAGAGGCAGTCTTGCCCTGCGACATTATTCATGACTCACCTCGGGTGCGCATGTATGAGGAAAGAGAAGCCGAGCTAGATCGGCAGGACAGCTTGGACACATTGGAGGAAGAACGTGACGTCGCGAAGGCTCGTTCCGCATTTTATCAGCAGCAGGCCCGAAGATATCAAAGCAGAGAAGTACGGGCCAAGACCTATAACGTTGGCGAACTAGTTCTACGCCTGCCGGACAAGAAAAAGGACAAGCTCAAGCCCAGATGGGAAGGCCCCTTCATTATTGATCAAGTACTGACCGGCGGAGCGTACCGTCTACGAAATGCGTCGGACAACCGACTCGAGCCGAACCCATGGAACGCAGCCCGACTCCGACGATTCTATGCCTAGCGCCGGACTAAGAGTTCGTCCCCTTCCCCCGTCCAACCTTTTACATTTCGGTTGTCCTCTTTTTCTCTTTTTTCCTTCTAAATTAACAAGCCCTTCGGGGTATATTTTCGCATTTTTTGCATACATACGATGTGCCATCCGCACTCGTTATTCCTGGGGGCTTCTTTTACAGAAGCTCAACTATACGGGTTTTATACCCAACACATGTGTCAGGCTTCCACATGTACCTTTTACTCGCCATTATATGCATCGATATGACTTAAGTTTTGGCCAAGCGGGGTTGCCTGGCTCCTGTGCTTACCCCTACGTTCCCGATTGTTCGGCTAGGTGGTAAAGGGAGCACCTCTGCGATTGTTACTGCCGGGTCAGCCGGATGTGTACCTCAGACTGGGTGAAGCCGAAAGCTAGCGTTCTTAAGGGAATATTCGGTCGGTGATTTAAAAGATGACTTTTTACCTATTTTTTCCATCTGCCCTCAGATGTTTTACTGCTTTTTTGCAGTCCGGCAATGCATTTTAGGGCACGCCACCCCCAGCGAAAGGAACCCTTAATGGAACTATTCTCCCTAGAAGATGTTTCTTACTAACGATGTAATATAACATAACTAGTTGGGCACTTGTCTGATAAAGCACTAATGACCCCTACGCCTGGTCTCCATGCATACCACGGTTATTTCTTAACCTAAAAGGTATTCGGACACACTCCGGACTCTAGGGTCCCGAGGTCGAAGCGAAAAGGTCGGCAAAGACAAACGATCTACAATCCGGCTAGAAGGCATTTCACATGTCATTTTTAAAAGGATAACATACATTGTCAAGTTTATTGATTGTATTCCTCCTCAATCCCGTCTAACAGGCTGTCTAGTTTACAGTCCCGTTGGGAAAATTTAGCAGCCAGTTCTACCTGGCTGTACACTAAACTCACAGGGATCTCCTTCCCATCGGGCCCCACCGGTCCAACTTCGGCCATGTGGTTGGGATCCGCCTTCTTGTAACGCGTCTTTACCATGGCCCAAGCCTCCCTGGCACCTTGACGGCAAGCCGAAACCTTCCATAAACGGAAGCGCTGCCGTACTCCCTGCAGCTTCTCTACAAGCTCCCCGAGGCCCTCGGGCAGGGCGAGGGATGGCCATAAAGCCTGCATGGCGCCACTCATTGCCTGCCGAACTCGTTCGAGTAGCTGCAATAGTTCGGGAAGTTGATCACCCATGGATACGGGCATCTCCTCTGCAGGACGACCCGTGAGTATACCTACAAGACATATCATGTCAAAACACTTCCTCGCCGAACTCTTGTTTTCAAAAGAGTTCGCTCAAGCACTTACTATATATGCCGCGACGAAGTCGTTGATTCTCCTTAACGGAGCCGGACAGCTCGGCCTGTGCGCCTTTCAGCTCTTCTCCAAGCTTGGCATTGGTATCTTGGAGCTTGTTACTTTCCTGCTGAACTCTGTTCAGCACATTCTCGCCGGCCTTTAGCTGGCGCATCGGCGCTTGCCTGTCCGGATCGTGTTCGGCGGCACCTGCAATGTCATTATTAGACTCGCGCGCATGCCGCACAGCGCTTATACTAATTTATACAAATGTGTTACCAGGAGGGGTGTTCCCGCCTCCTCCTACGGCAGCAAGTGCAGCCTCTAGTTGGGCCTTGCAATCTTGCAGCTCCCGAGACAGCTGGGCATTCTTCTCGTTAAGAGCCTGAAATTTCAAATGATCCTTAAATCAGTTAACATAACTAATTTAAGTCTCGGGGGCTACTGGTGTATACAACCATTAAAATATCTTTACCCGTATGTCTTTAACATACTGCTCCGTGGCCCTGGTAAAACCATTTTGAGCAGCCCGGAGATGCGCCTCCCCTGCGTTGAAGGCATCCAATGCCTCAGGGGAAAAGCACGCCTCTTGAAAAACTGTCCGGCGGCGTCTATGATTCATAGCGCTCTCCACCTCTGACTTGGTGGCGGACAGTCTGTCGGTATCCTCCGTTGGAGTAGGATCCGGTTCGCGTCTTGCGCTTGCCTCCCCCTCCAGTCCAGGCGCTGGAGCCCGGCTGGTATTGGTGGGATCGGCAACTCCTGTGCTCGCAGTCCGGCGAGCGTTTTTTCTTCTGTAAAAATCATGAGCGTTTAGAAGTTTCCTTGGAACATTGCTCAAAAGAATCAAACACGAGCCATACCTCTGCGGCGACGATTCCGCCCGCACGGCGCTCCTTTTCCTCCTGCTGGTTCGGACCGACCTCCGTAGGTTGGCCGCCGCAGGCTCGGTTCCCGGCCGTAAAGGCGCTTCCTACAAAAAGCCATCATTCGCGAAGGTCAGAAGTAGCCAAGGATAAGATAACGGTGTCTGGACTTCGGTCTTGGTCACCTGGGATGCCGAATTTAGCCCGGGGTAGTCCGCCGTAATGGCGACCAAAGCATTGTCGATGCTGAGCTGGTGATACACCCCGTCGATCAGCTCCACCTTGATGTCCGGATCCTCTTCGGAGGCCGGACCCAGGTATCCTTCCGGATCCTCGGGTTGTGGGGTAGGACTCACCATGTCCTCCATAGTCCGACGTAGACTCTGCGCCGAAGACATAATGTAAGAAGCTTAAACTTCGAAAACACGGGTAGAACCCTTCGAGGTGTTCGCTTACCCATCCTCTGGGGTAGTTCGTGGAAAACCCCTCCAGAGGGTTCGGGCGAAGGAAATCCTCCTTCTCCCCCTTGTACAGACCGGACAGGATCTTCACCAGATCCTCGGTCGATTCCGGCCCTTTACGGCCGTATCGGGTAGCGTCGTCTTCCCCGTTGAAATCCCACATGGGGTGGCTTCTGTATTGCAGCGGCTGCACCCCTCGCTTGATACACGTTGCCATGACTCCGATCATGGTCAAGCCGGCATGGGCCATTAACCTTATCCGGCCCATCAAGTAATGGACGCTCTTGTCTTCCTCCAAACGGGGGCTCCGTGGGCGCCAGCTAAGGCGTTTCTTCAAGGGAGCAGCGTCAAACTCCGGGAGGCCAATCCGGACTGGATCCGGCAGCGGGGCGTCCCCAATATAAAACCACTCCGAGGGCCAGTCTTCGGACGCCCTCTTGGGGGTGCCGGATAGGTATCCGGTCCCGGCGATGCGCCATATTTCGGCGCCGCCCACTTGATATATGGACCCCTGGTGAGAACGGGGTACGAGGCAGAACAGCCTCTTCCACAATGCAAAATGGGGCTCGATGCCCAGGAATAGCTCACAAAGGGCTACGTAGCCCGCAATATGCAGCACAAAGGCGGGCGTAAGGTGGTGGAGCTGGAGTCCATAGAACTTCAGGAGCCCGCGGAGGAATGGATGAATTGGAAATCTGAGCCCCCTTATTAGATAGGGGACAAAGCACACTCGCTCCCCCTTGTTGGGGCTTGGGGTGTCCTCCGCCTGCCTCCCACCTTGATAAGTAACCAGTCCGGCTCGGACCGGAACCATGAAGGCCGGAGGAAGAAATCCCTCCGTTTGGAGCTTCGCTAGCTCATTGTGCGAAATAGAGCACCTCCTCCAATCCCCTGGCGATGGGCTAGGAGCACGTGAGAAAGAGCCGCATTGACGATCCATGGTGGAATGGATTTCAAGGTCAGAGGCGCTTCGATGAAGTATACGCGGGAGGAAGACGGTGCGGTTTGGATCTGGATCCCTGCCCCTTTTATAGGCAGACGACCCGCACAATTAGGGGGTGAAATGTAAAAGACACCCTGGCTTTTCGCATTCGTGCAATGCGTGGAAGAGGGCCATTATTTGGCGTGGAAGCCGAGGAACACGGTATTCAAGATGAAGCCGAGTACTATTCGGCTGGTACATGGAATTTGAAGGGAGAACCCGCCTTGCAACGCCGAAGACTACAAGCACACTGGACTTATCGTCATTGAAGCCTGGTTCGGGGGCTACTGAGGGAGTCCTGGACTAGGGGGTGTCCGTACAGCCGGACTATCAATATCCGCCGGACTCCCAGACTACGAAGATAGAAGATTGAAGACTCCGGCTCGTGTCCGGAAGGTACTTTCCTTGGCGTGGAAGGCAAGCTTGGCGATACGGATATGTAGATCTCCTACCATTGTAACCGACTCTGTGTAACCCTAGCCTCTCCGGTGTCTATATAAACCGGAGGGCTTTAGTCCGTAGGACACAACATTACATCTCAACAATCATACCATAGGCAAGCTTCTAGGGTTTAGCCTCCTTGATCTCGTGGTAGATCTACTCTTGTACTACCCATATCATCAATATTAATCAAGCAGGACGTAGGGTTTTACCTCCATCGAGAGGGCCTGAACCTGGGTAAAAACATTGTGTCCCTCGTCTCCTGTTACCATCGCCTAGATGCACAGTTTGGGACCCCCTACCCGAGATCCACCGGTTTTGACACCGACAATGCTAAACATGGAAAATGAAATATTTTGCCATATTTGAGGAAGATATGACCAAAAAAATTTATGAGAATTATTTGGGAATTTTGGGAGTGATGGAGATATAAGTTTCTTCACAACCTAGGGTGAAACGGACTATTCCTTTAACAGAAAAAGGAATATTTCCTAGAAAAAGAATATTGGGGTTGGTCCAAGATGGAAATGGCAAGGTCTAGGGAAGGATAGGGGAATGACAAGCCACTCTGGAAGCAAAGAAGAGCTCATCTTCTTCAGTTTCCAGACCACAAAGCCACGGAAACAGAAAACTCAAGCAAAAACCTGGGAAAATCAAAAGAAAAAGAAAGGGCCAAAAATCAGGCTGTTACAAACCTTACCCCCTTAAATAAATCTCGTCCTTGAGATTTGGTTGCTCAAGGAACAAGTCTGAATATATCTGACCTTAAGGAAACCGTTTCCAACTCGGGTATCCTTTTTCATTTATTGTTGTTCCCACTAAATTTCATTTGACTGGCTGACTGTCTGTGAGGTTGTATCCACATTCTGACAGATGTTACCTCGCTTGCTCATGCTTATACTGGCTCCAATTATTTTCATATATGCTGACTTAGCTGACTGTGATAGCTCATCATGATTGCAATATATGCCTGTCTCACAAATCCGAGAGTGATTTCCGATTGATCCAGCACTGACAATCTTCCATGAATTGGTGACCAGATTTTCCTGATTAACACCCAAGCTCTGACCCCTTGCATTGGGTTCCTCCACTAAATCCAGGTACTTCGGATTCCCAATAGTGAGTTTAGGAATGACCGCTTCCCTGACAGATTCTGACTTATCGCAGGAATTTCTGAATCATGCTGACTGGCTCCACTGTCTTGAGTACCAGATCTGTACCAATTATTTGATTGTCGCCTGTCGTGGCCAGCATAAGCGATATGATCTTATCTGATAATATCCTCATCCTTGACTGACGGTGAATCTCGTGAAAGAATTTTGTTCATGACAGGCTATCCGTTGATGCTTCACATAAGTGAGGGCACATGCTTCCAGACTATTATTCACCATCCAAACCCGAGGAGACCATTTAGGTGAATATCCATGGTGATCCATACTGACTCTGACTGTCCGGGTTTCTGCACCATGTGGGTCTTGCAACAATTTTCAGTCTTGCTCCTTCATTAGTGCTTGTCTTGTTTGGATCCTTGGCTGAAGGAGATGGGTCATATTGTTTCTTTGTGTGACCATCGGTTCTGTCGGGTGCAATATTCTGACAGGCATACTCTTATCCGCCCATTAAATGGCAGGTTCAACACCTCTCAAGTTCTGACCGTAGGAAAATGATCATCCGAACCCTTGCAATAAATCGGCAAATAAATCAGTAGCCACCAGAACAGTCTTTACAACTCAGATCTAGGACATTACTGAGATAACTCAACCACGGCTCAGGACGGCCGAAAAGCATCTCAGAGCATGAGACCGGGTCGATAAGAAGAAAGTGGCAGCTCCCTAAGATAGCCGAAAAGCAGCTATAGGGTCACTGCCACAAAAAGAAACACAGCAGCTGTACGAGACGGCCGGAAAGCAGCTCAGAACTCGTGATAGTTGTTGAAGAGAGAAATAAAAATCGACATCCACCCCGGATAGCTAAAAACAGCTCAGATCACAGGCGTGGGGCTGACACTGAAGAAATGGAGACAAGGGCTCATCAAGATCATCTTCCAGGTTCATCGGTACTTGTACAGAGCTCAGTGTTATCGTCAATCCTCATAATTCTTTGTCACACTGGGGTGCTTCACATATATCTGAGAATCTGATTCCCGAGGACTTGTGTTTTGACTAATTCTTGCTTCTGACCAACTGTTGCGGATCTGATTCTGCCATCTGCTGTCAATTCACATTGTACTATCCTACACCAGTGTCATATTGAGGACGATTGGATGGATTATGCTGAAAACCATCAAGAGTATCTTGCCGAGGAAGACTGGGCTTCGTGCTGAAACAGAAATTGCTAGACCATCCTCCTTTCCGAGTATGTGGCACATCCTTGCTTTCTCTAACTGAAACTGCAATGTTGGTCTTGCACATAGCTTATCTTCTTCCTGATCTGACCATTTCTGTCCTGAAGAGTGCACACTGAGGCAAACTTGATTATCCGTATCACGATCAGATATTCCCAGATCCCAATGCAGTCGGCGGAGAATTCCATACTGATGCAAACTTGATACTGACAGTCCATCCAGGATTTCTTCCGCATTCAGATGAGATATTCAAAATTCACTGCAGTCTGCTGATAATTCCATTCTGTTTAGCTGAGCTTCCAAACATTTGAACTCCTTGCTGATTCTTTAGGGCCGGTGTCGGTTGACGAGCAACTTTAATAAGGGGAGAAATTTGTAACACCGAAGGCCCGAAGAAAGAAACAAAAGAAACGACAAAAACCAAAAGCACACAAGCACACACATAATAATAAAGCAATCAACGCATATTACTACTACTCACAGAATAATATGCATGCTCACCTAAGCACACAAATCTCGCGGAAACTCCGGTATTACAGTCTAATATGCTGTGACGGTGTGCACGAAAGTGAAATCCATGTGTGGAAAGAGTTGGCGTAACCAAGGCTACACCAAGCGCTGGCTGAACACTGGCTAGATCTGGATGGATACGGAGGCGAGGACCGACTTGGTGATCAAGTAGCAATACAGGGAGGTCACGACTACCTCATTATCAAGCGTACGAATGGGAATCGTACACGTCCAAAGAATAAGATGGCAGGGCAAACTAGGGGAGGAAAAACAAGGCCGGCTGGCATTGCCCTCTTTCTAATAACAATGATCAGCAAGGGTTGCAGAATGGCGAGATGGAAGGCACGATTCGGGATAGAAGCATAGCTATCACCAAAACAATTTGGGTGGAGGAAAAGATATCGATGCAATACCTGAGCATAACTCCTACAAATGGTGTCTGGAACACTTGGTACCAGGGCATCACTCTGCTGGGACAGAGATGACACCGAACACCAAAGGGCGGGCATGCAAAGAAAGAGGGTGCAGGTAGTGGATCGAAACTGATACCACCTACACACGCAAGATAAACTGTTAGCGACAAGATAATAATCTATATGCATGCTATGCAACAAACAAATGCAGCAACCAAGTGCAACAAACCAACTGGGCTCTATACTACCGCATTCTAACGTTCGCGTGGGCTAGGGCGTCCTACAGCCAGACCTGCTCTGATAACAAGCCTGTGGCACCCCGGCTCACAGAAACCGGAATGCCCCGTATTCCAGCCCAGAGATTGAGGAGAAGTCTTTTGGAATACGACACTGCTTAGCATAGAACAAACTAGCTCTTTATTGCAATCTATATGGGTACAAGTGGGTTACATCGGCACGGCGAAACCATGTGTGCCACGATTGCTCCAGGCAAGCACCAGAACAACTCGACGCAGCGGAATGACTACTGGCAGTGGAACAACGACGACAGTGATGAACTGCACTCCGCAGGGACTCTGGCTGGAACGCTTATCCTAGCTCGCAAACAAGGAATCCACGGCAAACAAGCAATCAAATCTGGCATGACCTGCAAACTGGCATGACACGCCAGGTCAGTACATTGAATGTACTTGCAAGCTCACAGCAACCAAAGCAATCAAGACAAACAATAGCATGGAAATTACAGATTATTAAGCAATGAGGAACACGATCCTATCAGAAGAACATTGCATGAACAACATGATACAGCTAGAACAATACGAGCATGGCATAAACATATGAACATGATGAGAATAGCATGCAACATGATGAAACTTTCATGCACCAACTTACTATGCTCGGGTTACCTCGTAACCATCACCTGTACAAACTTACCATCGCGGACATCACACGATCATCTCAGGATCCAATCAAGCTTGGTATTAACAATACCGTAGTAATCATTTATGACCACAAGGAGCTTACTTTTACCCTTGACTCTTGCATACCACCACAAATATCCAACGAGTGGGTATTCACCATACCACAGTGATCCTCTTACGATCACATAAATATCAACCAACTTCTTTCATCATCAAATCGGGGTTGTTATTAAGCACATTATTATTACTGTTGACCCATAGTGTGACTGACATGAACTGGGCCCATATTAGCGGGCGCGGCTATCGATAGATTTAACACACACACTCTGCAGATGTTAGCACACTGTACCCACACCACGGAACCCTGGCCTCGCACTCCCATTCAGGTGGACCAAAGCGTTCCGAAAAAACTGTCCTACTGTCATGACACTCTCCCGGCCACTCCGACCAACTCCCCTTGGGCTAAGTCCTGGGTGGCCCCGTGGCTACCAAAGGCACCAATGGCCACCGTCGTGGCAAAACGGTCCCAAACGGGGACAAGGATCCATACTCAACAATGGGCACACAAGGCTTATGCCGTCCTACCTGATCAGGGTAGCGCCGGCGCATAACCTTCCCTCGCGGGAGGCACCGGTGAGAGGCATGACAATAGACCCAGTTAGGGCCTTCCCGTAAGGCAAACATGGTTGCACTGGTCTGATCGATATGGTGGCACCATGACTCAACCAACAGTTGTTCAAGTTCAATTTAATCTGGCTAACTTGAATGCAATATGCCGAGCCATGATAAAATAACATGATGCAACTACAATGCATGAACATGATATCAAACGTAAGCATGGAGGTGCATCATAATCAACGAGCATAACAACAACATTTAATCATCTATCTAGATGAGCATGGCATACTGACGAGCATAAAGATCACAACTAGAACACTACTCATAGCATGACATTATACTAGCATCAAAATAACTACCATGCAATAACATAACGATAAAACTACCATGCAAGTATTTAATCAACTGGATGCAAAGAAACATGCATAACGGCGGTACTCAGAACAGACGGTAGTCATGCACCGAAGACCATCACCAACATGTACTATTACCAAGCATGGCCAATATAATACTAGCATGAATAACAAAACAGAGTGCAAGAAAACATGACGGTAAACATCGATCCATAAGCATAACCAAAATCACGACAGCAGTAGCAAAACAATCAAACAGTTATTAAAGATTCAAGTTGAAACCCAATGCTTCTGCATGGCTATCATGCAAATGGTGGCTGTGGCTTGCCTGGGGATGAAGAAAGCTCCGGGGAGAAGTGCGGAACGACTGTGGAAAGAATCGCCAGAAAGGGTTCGCTATCGAAGGGCTGATTAGGGGCAAGGGCAAAATGATCATTTTCATAATGTTAAAACATAGTGAAAATGGTACCAAAAGTTCGGGCTCGACGAGCCAAAGAGGTGGCCTTTGGAATCACCTAAATCGGAGTTACGGTTGTGGAGATATGAGGTGTTGAACACCAAGGACCAATCTGTGAATAAAACTTCAACACACAAGTCCCTGGAGGCAACAACTGAAAGCACCTTTCCGTGAAATACGCTTTCCAGCAGGGAAAATGTATTCTTGGTCGAAGCAGAGCCGAAGTACGCTTTCGTTCGGTGAAAACATATTCCCTCTAAACGCGCGTCCACTTATCCACGTCAGCATGGTCGGGGTCAACGCGGGGCCGGCTCCGCATGTGGCTGACGGTGGGGTCGCAGGGCCCACTGGTGAGCTAGCGTCGGTGCCGTCATCTCCCTCCTCTCGCTCGCGCCTGGCCGCAGCTGAGCCAGCCCCGACGAGGCCTGCCGGAGCTACGGGGCATCTCCGAGGCTCCGCATATGGGTGAGCTTAGCGGGCTCCGGCACATCTCCAGGGCTCATCCACGGACGACGGGGTGGTTCAGGGAGATGGCAACGCGGGCGCCGGCGGAAGGGGTCTATGGGCTCCGGCGAACTCGAGGACCAGAGCCACCAGGGAAGGAGGAGGGGTATCGGGGCGGCTTCTTGGTGGAGTAGGAAGCGTCTGGAGGTGGTGGATTGGGGGATGAGGCTCGGCTTCGAGCCAATTTAGGAGGGAGGAAGCGGTGGCCGTGGTGAGCAATGGCCATGAGGAGAGCCGCTCGAGCTCGGGCTAGTGGTGGGGAGGGCCTAAAAGAGTGCGGGAGGGTTGCTGGTGTGCTAGAATGGCTCGGTGGAGGGCTTAAATAGCCGGGCGAGGTCATGGCCGAGCTGGCATCGCCGCAGACGCGTGGACGGCGCCACGGACGCGTGTGCTCGCACATGAGCTCGGGGAAGACGACGGGTTGGGAACGGATGAGCGCGAGAGGTCACGGAGACGAGCGGAGCTCGAGGACAAATGAAGAAGAAGCCAACAGAGGAGAAGACCACGGTCGGCTACAGCGTGCGCACAGTGCGGCGAGGGGGACGGCTCACTGGAGAAGAAGACGAAGGGGGACAAGGCTCAGGGCGAAGCAGTTGATCACGGGGAGGCTATGGGACATGGCTACGGGACATGGCTGCAGGTCGAGACGAGGAGAGAACGGACGGGCACAACGCCGAGATGGAGCCAGAGCGTGTTTAATGCATGCCAGGGCGGTGGTCACCGTGTGAGCTGGTGCATACGGCGTGTTATGGCCGAACAGTCCATGTCTAATGCATTTACCTTAGTGGGCTAAGTCTAAACAAAGCAACAAGTAGGTCTAGGGGCAAAGAAGTGATTGGCAGAAGGATCCAGGAGACATGAATAGGAAGGTGTTTGTGCTGCGGGCAGACAAACACAGACAGAGGCAGAAGCTGATATTTGGTAGGGATTGATCACGCTCTAAGGTTATTAGGATGGCAAGGTTTCAGATCAAGAGAAGGAGTTCAGATAGCACTTGCTCTAGAAATTGCCATACTGGCCAGATTTGGAAATGAGGAAGAAGCAGTGAAGCACTCACTAGGAGTGTCAACTTGATCTCAACTTGGGCAAGGCAGAGTTATTTGATCATGTGAATATTCTGAAAAAGGTTTCACACCATTTGGATAAACCAAAATGGTACTTCCTTCACAAACATCCCCACTGACCAGAAATTTGCAAAGATTCTAGAGGGAAATTGGCTAGATAAAATATTCCCAAATTGGGTGGAGGTAGGTTATATGGATAATAGAAAGCCTAGAAAAATTTACAGACACAATGGAGCAAGATAAAATATACTTGCTTCACAAACTGAAATTTTGGACAGAATCAAAGATTTGAAGCTGTGCTCCCATGGAGGCGTTACACGATCTCAAATTTCGTGGAGGGCTATGATTTGATGATATGAAGGACCATGCAAATTGGCAACTCATTTTGATATGCATAGCTTGTACCTCCTTCATAAAGTTTCTTTCTGGACAGAAACTTTGGAAAATCACAATTAAATGACTACTAGGCAAATGAGGTTGTATTTTGGCATGTGGCAATGATATGGACAAAAAAAGTGTCCAAGGAGTTTGAGGTCAATTGGGAAAAGGAAAATAACACTTGCTTCACAATGTGCCATTTAGGGCAGAATAGGAAATGAATTATTTGAGCATGATGCTAAACATGGAAAATGAAATATTTTGCCATATTTGAGGAAGATATGACCAAAAAAAGTTATGAGAATTATTTGGGAATTTTGGGAGTGACGGAGATATAAGTTTCTTCACAACCTAGGGTGAAAAGGACTATTCCTTTAACAGAAAAAGGAATATTTCCTAGAAAAATAATATTGGGGTTGGTCCAAGATGGAAATGGCAAGGTCTAGGGAAGTATAGGGGAATGACAAGCCACTCTGGAAGCAAAGAAGAGCTCATCTTCTTCAGTTTCCAGACCACAAAGCCACGGAAACAGAAAACTCAAGCAAAAACCTCGAAAAATCAAAAGAAAAAGAAAGGGCCAAAAATCAGGCTGTTACAAACGGGTGCAAGACAGTTTTGCACATGCAGAATACTCAGGTTAAACTTGACGAGCCTAGCATGTACAGACATGGCCTCGGAACACTGAAGACCAAAAGGTCGAACGTGAATCATATATATAGTAGATATGATCAACATAGAGATTTTCACCATTGATGACTACTCCATCTCACGTGATGATCGGACATGGTTTAGTTGATTTGCATCATGTATCATTTAGATGACTTGAGGGATGTCTATCTAAGTGGGAGTTCTTAAGTAATATGATTAATTGAACTTATCATGAACTTAGTCCTGATAGTATTCGCATATCTATGTTGTAGATCAATAACTTGCGATGTAGCTCCCCATTTATTTTTGATATGTTCCTAGAGAAAAATAAGTTTAAAGATGATAGTAGCAATGATGCGGACTAGGTCCATGATCTAGGGATTATCCTCATTGTTGGACAGAAGAATTATGCCCTTGATGCACCGCTAGGTGACGAACCTATTGCAGGAGCAGATGCAGGCGTTATGAACGTTTGGCAAGCTCGGTATGATGACTACTTGATAGTTTAGTGCATCATGCTTTACGGCTTAGAACCAGGACTACAAAAAACGTTTTGAACACCACGAAGCATATAAGATGTTCCAACAGCTGAAATTGGTATTTCAGACTCATGCCCGAGTCGCGAGGTATGAGACCTCTGACAAGTACTTTGCCTACATTATGGAGGAGAAAAGCTCAACCAGTGAGCATGTGCTCAGATTGTATGAGTTCTACAATTGCTTGAATCAAGTGGGAGTTAATCTTCCAAATAAGATAGTGATTGACAGAGTTCTCTAGTCACTATCACGAAGTTACTTGTGACGCCCCCAATTCGACTGTACACTAATCATACATGCAAACATGTATGATCAGGATCAGGACTCATGAGAAGATATCACAACACAACTCTAGACACAAATAAAATAACAAGCTTTATATTACAAGCCAGGGGCATCGAGAGCTCGAATACATAGCTCGATACACAAGAGTCAACGGAAGCAACAATATCTGAGTACAGACATAAGTTAAACAAGGATGCCTTAAGAAGGCTAGCACAAAAGCAACATGATCGAAGAGGCAAGGCCTCCTGCCCGGGTCATCGGCGGTCTTCACGTAGCAGCATCCATCGGTGGTGGCATCTGACTCCAAGGGTCCACCATCTGATTGCATCAACCGCAAAGAAGAAAGAAGGGGGGAAAGGGGTAGCAAAGCAACCATGAGTACTCATCCAAAGTACTCGCAAGCATCAGATCTATACTATGTATGCATAGGTATCAAATGAAAGGGTTGTATCTGTGGACTGAACTGCAGAATGCCAGAATAAAGGGGGAAGGCCTAGCCTATCAAAGACTAGCATCTTCAAGAAGCTCCAACCATCTTGCAGCATGTAGAAGAGTAAAGAATAGCGGTTTATAATTAACAAGCATGTTGTAACATTAATGCCCAGAGATCCTTCCTCGACTCACTGCGAGAAAGCAATCCCGGAGCCGCATATCTCAAGTATCCATTTGTAGTTGTATAAGACTAGGATATAAGTCTGAACGTCCGTTACCGTGGACACAACTATTAATAGATAATCTTCCCTACAGGGGTGCACCATGTTTTCCAACACGCTTGATTACTCTGGCCGGACACACTTTTCTGGGTCAATGCCCGGCCTTGGTGTCACGACCGGTTTTTCAATAAAATAATTATTGAGAAAATCAATCTTTAAATTCCAGTATAGGAAAGTCATCCTCACTGGTAGACAAAAACTTGATGAACAGAGGGCCAGTAGCATTAAATATATTATAGGGTTGAGCTGAGGCTACTCAACAAATCTTATTACAAACTCGCCAATATCTTACATAAGGGCGGTTATGACACAGGGATGTGGTGGCATGCTACTAGCTTGAGGTAAAAAGTGGTGGATAACTTGACTCCTAACTGGCAACTCATCGAGCGTCGAGGTGAGGCTCGATGAATTTATTTCTGGGGTTGCGGAAAAGGATTATACAATGACCAAACAGGATCCCACGGGACTGACTGGGACTCCTCTAGGCGTCGGACTCGCTATCAAACTCTTCATCCATGAGATCGCCTCCATCATCATCTGGCCAAATCAACAAGCCAGCTGAGTACTTTGAAAGTACTCGCAAGACAGTTCAGACAAAATATATAATCAATGAATGCATGAATGCGTCACGAATTGAAATGATGCTCATGCAACAATAATTATGCACGACTAGATAAGTAAATAAATGAATGAAAACCGATCGGGTGTCTGGAGCGACGCCTCGAAAGGTAAACAAATAAAACTCATGCCGCAGTCGGGCGTCTAAGCGACGCCACATAAAGGGCTTTTAAAAGAAATGCCACAGTCGGACGTCTGAGCGACATCACATAAAGGGCTTTAAAAGAAATGCTACAGTCGGACGTCTGAGCGACATCACAGACAGGGCTTTAAAAGAAATGCCACAGTCGGACGTCTGAGCAACATCACATAAAAGTCTTTAAAGAAATGACATAGTCGAACGTCTGAGCGACATCACATAAAGGTCTTTAAAAGAAATGCCACAGTCGGACGTCTGAGCAACATCACAGACAGGGCTTTAAAAGAAATGCCACAGTCGGACGTCTGAGCGACATCACATAAAGGGCTTTAAAAGAAATGCCACAGTCGGACATCTGAGAGACATCACAGACAGGGCTTTAAAAGAAATGCCATAGTCGGACGTCTGAGCGACATCACAGACATGGCTTTAAAAAAAATGCCACAGTCGGACGTCTGAGCGACATCACATAAAGGGCTTTAAAAGAAATGCCACAGCCGGACGTTTGAGCGACATCACAGACAGGGATTTAAAAGAAATGCCACAGTCGGACGTTTGAGCGACATCACAGACAGGGCTTACACTAATTGTAAATACAAGTAAGCCACCGTCGGACGTCTGAGCGACATCACAGACAGGGCTTGTAACAGAGTAAATAACAAGATTAGTCTATCCACAAGAATAATCTTTTAACCAGATTTATCACACATGTATTTCTCCGGAGTTTTGTCACTGAGGCTGATACCTGACTAGATAAGATGGATATAGTACTTGAACAAAGTACAAGATAATTGAAAGATTGGTAACTCAGTAGAGTTGGTATTGACTAACCACAGCTAATGGATTTCCATAGTCCCAAATGGACTAGCTCTGTTTATGGTATTTCAGTAGAAACACATTTAACTAGTACACACCCATTTCACCTCACGATGCCAGGAATCACCCTGGACAACGTCCAAGAAGAACTTTGAGATGGGGAGGTCACAACCTCGAATAGCATGGGATCAAATTTCTATACGCGCGCTCTAAGGGGTCCCCCCTCTCGGTCCCAACCGGAAACACCCATGCCCCCTGACCGGATGACGGGCTTTAATCCAAGGCCATGGAACCCTCATCCCGGCCTCTCCATTTGGTGTGTACCAGGAAAACGATTTGCAACTTACTAAGCCACATTCCTTTCGGAAAACATGTGATAGTACCGGAAGGAATGAATGGGAATGTGATTTGTTTCATGATGACACAGAAGTCAAATAATCTGGCATAAGACTGGCATGTCACAACATTGCCATCTTACCCATCCTCATGCCATCACATGGCCATGCAAATATGTATCCAACAACATAATGCTTTCCGAAACTTGCTTTCCACTTATGTGCATGAAATATAATATTCAAGAAAATGTTCATAAACATGCCATGACTATACTAAAATGAAAACATGCAACAACCACTGATCATATCAAGAGTTCAAACATGCTTGCCTGGTTCGGAGTAGTCGGAGTTTAACTGTGTGAAGTTTGCTGCTCCGCTGCTTCCTCCGGAATCTACGGTATAAGGAAAAATACATACGTAACGTAAATACCGTGAGTGTACAGAAAAGTGTTCCAAATATTTTTCAAATAAACATGACAAAAAACTAGACAGAAAATTAAAGGTAACAGAAAAGGAATCAATCCAAAACCGTTTTCTTAAAAGTTATAAGAGTTTTGGTCCAAGGACCCATCTGTAATGAAACAGAAAGTTTCCAGGGGGCTCTGCGGAAAAGTCCAGAAAATGGTTCGTTTAAAAGAAATGGCTGAGAGGCTGACAGGTGGGCTCCACCTGTCAGGTTTGAAATTTCAAACGGGGAAACAGAGCGCAACGGTGCCCGAGAGGTGCGGTGGTCGCCGGCGGCGATCCACGGCGAGGCAGGGTGATCGGGGTTTACCTTCGTGATCAGTGCACCTTTCCGCGTCTGTGGGTGGTGGTGGTGGTCGCCGGCGAGCACTGTGTCGACGGCGGCCCTTGCTCCGGCGGACGGCGGTTCGGGCAGTCGTGGATCTCGCCGGAGGGAGCTGCGGTGTTCAAATTGAAGTGGGGGTTAGCCTACTTGAGGTGGTACGGGGCTATGGGCAAGAGTAGGGTGGCGGAGGGGTTCTCACCAAGGAGAATGTTGCCGTAGCCCGAGGCAGACGGAGGTGGCCGGAGTCGAAGAAGAAGGGCTCCTCGAGGCTCTCCCAGTGGCTAGGCGGGGTCTAGTGAGGTGGTGGAGTTGTGCGGGGGCAAGAGCAAGCTCGGGGGGGTGCTATTTATAGCCGGCCCGAGGCGGTTGCCGTGAACGGATAAGTCCGAGGGGTGATTACGGCGGCGCTGTGGCAGTACGGTCGGCTTAGGAGCTTGAGCATCGACTAGACGGAGTGCTGGTGCTGATCCAGTGTCCAACTCAGCAGGGTGGGCGAGGTTACGGCCTGTCCTCGACGGAATGGCCGCACGGCCCGTCGGCGGCAGAGAACGCGCTCTGCGCATGCCAGGCCACGGCGACGGTGCCGCATGCGTGCGCTGGCAAGAGGATGGCCACGCGGAGCTACCAGGACACTTGGGTGGCGCCGAACGGCGTTATGCCGCAGTTTTGCCCCCTGTTGGCCGCTACGGTGGTTCTGCCACCGCAAGACACGCCGGCGCAGGCGGGCCAGGGTGCCACCGATGCCAGGAACGCGCCAACCACACGTGTGAAGCTCCGGGCAAGAAGGATAAGCCGCGAGCAACGTGCCAAGGGCACTGTGGACTTGTGACTGAATTCTGACAGAAAAACGACACTGCAATCTGAATTTAACTGAAGATTGAACAGTAATAGTGCATGCAAGGTGTTCGACAGAATGATTTAGGCATGTAGGGATTTTTCCTTGAGCTGGTTTTTGGTGGAGAGGTCTCTCATTGCAGCTAGAGGTTGCCTGAATTTTGGTGGAATTTTTGGAGGAATGGAGATATGAATTTCACCAAATTCGGCAAATCTGGTCCAAACTTGCACAGAGTGAAATTTGAAATATTTGAAAAGAAGAAGAGTGGATCAAGATGGTTCTAGGTTGTGGGTACTAAGGACTATCCAGGGGAGTTGGTTTGGGATCAAGGATCAAAGGCATTAGGGTACTTGCTTTGCAAATCGCCTAGGTTCACAAGAAAGGACAGAATTGTTTTGGGAAAAGAAATAATTGGAATAAAATCCAAAAATGGATTTTATTAGTTTGGACAGAATGTTTGGGTTTTACCCAAGTGGGAGGAGAGGTTTTTGGGGGAGTTTTACCATAAGAGACATGGTAAACAAGAATGGACTAAAAATCAAATGAAAACCCAAAAGCAAAAGGTTTTCTTTTTAAAAGAAACTAAATCCAAGAAAAGATTTTTGAGGGGACAAACTCAGAAGAGGGTTTTTAAGAAGGGTTTAAATGACCTTCTTCAAACCCAGCAAGGCTCTTTCTGAAAACAAAATCACAAAATTTTTGGAGTGTCACAGCACCTACCCCCTTAGGAAAAATCTCGTCCCCGAGATTTCAGCTGATCCTTAAACAGGTGTGGGTGCTCTGTCCTAAGAAAATCCTCGCTCTCCCAAGTTGCTTCATTCTCGGCGTGATTGCTCCACTGAACCCTGAAAAACTTGATGGTTTTCTGTCGGGTCCTCCTCTCAGACTCTTCTAATATTTTTATGGGGTGCTCCCGGTAGGTGAGGTCTGGTTGCACATCAATATTCTCATGTGATACTTGCTTCTCTGGGTTGCTCACGTATTTTCTCAATTGCGAGATGTGGAACACGTTGTGGATACCGGATAAATCTCCGGGTAGGTCTAGCTGGTAGGCTACCGTGCCTCTTCGGGCCACTATATGAAATGGTCCGATGAATCTTGGTGCTAGCTTTCCCTTAATCCTGAATCGCTGCAGACCCTTCATAGGAGAAACTCTTAGGTATACAAATTCTCCGGGTTAAAAACTGATTTCCCGATGCTTTCGATCGTAATAACTCTTCTGCCGACTTTGAGCTGTTTTGAGTTGATCTCTAATGGTTTTAACTTTCTCCTTGGCCTCCTTGAGCATATCTGGGCCGAAGATATGGCTGTCTCCGGGCTCTGACCAATTTAGCGGGGTACGTCATCTTCTTCCATACAGAGCTTCAAAGGGTGCCATTTGCAAGCTGGCTTGATAACTATTGTTGTATGCGAACTCTGCATATGGCAAACTTTCTTCCCAACTGGTTCTGTAGGTGAGGACACAGGCTCTCAGCATGTCTTCTAGGATTTGGTTTACGCGTTCAGTCTGCCCATCAGTCTGGGGATGGTATGAGGTACTGAATGCTAGTTGGGTTCCCAGTGCCTGTTGTAGGTGATCCCAGAATCTAGAGACGAACTGCATGCCTCTATTGGAGATGATAGTCTTTGGTACTCCATGTAGGCAGACGATACGGGCAAGATAAAGTCTGGCCAGTCTCTGAGTGGTGTAAGTTGTCTTCACCGGAATAAAATGTGCCACTTTGGTTAATCTGTCGGTTATGACCCATATGGCATTGTTTCCGTGTCGTGACCGTGGTAGTCCAATGATAAAGTCCATTCCGATCTCGTTCCACTTCCACTCGGGTATCTTGTTTGGTTGTAATAGCCCGGCTGGTTTCTGGTGTTCGGCCTTGATACGTTGACAAGAGTCACAGCATGCAATGAACGCGGCTATATCTCTTTTCATACCGTGCCACCAAAATTTTTCCTGAAGGTCTTTGTACATTTTTGTCCCTCCAGGATGGATTGAGTACGGAGCTGTGTGACTTTCAGCCAATATCTGCTGTTTGAGGTCCTTGATATTTTGTACACATAGTCTCTCTCCGTACCATAACATTCCCTGCTCATCTATGTTGAATTCTGAGGCTTTTCCCAAACTCACCTTCCTTTTTATGCCCTCAATGCTGGGGTGTCCGTGCTGGGCTTCCTTGATATTTTCCATCAGGGTAGGCTGTATTTCTAGATTCGACACACTGCCTTCGGTAACCATTATTAAATTGAGTCTGGCAAATTCCTTTTGAAATTCTGGTCTCAACTTAGGTATACTGTTGTCGCGCGTGCTGGGATTCCGACTAAGTGCATCTGCCACAACATTTGCTTTTCCGGGATGATAGTGGATTCCAACATCATAATCCTTCACCAACTCTAACCAGCGTCGTTGCCGTAAATTTAGTTCCGGCTGTGTGAAAATGTACCTAAGACTCTTATGGTCCGTGTATATCTCAGAACGATTTCCAAGTAGGAAGTGTCTCCATTCTTTGAGTGCATGGATGACTGCCGCCAATTCTAAGTCATGGGTGGGATAATTCTCCTCATGTTTGCGGAGTTGTCTGGAGACATACGCAACTACCTTGCCTTCTTGCATCAATACGCATCCAAGGCCTTTCCGGGATGCGTCACAATATACCTCAAAATTCTTGTGTATATCTGGCACAATTAATACTGGTGCCGTTGTTAATTTGCTTTTTAGCTCTTGGAAACTATTCTCGCATGCTTCTGTCCATTCAAACTTCTTGCCTTTCTTGAGCAACTGTGTCATTGGCTTTGCTATGGTGGAGAATCCTTCAATAAATCTCCGATAATAGCCTGCCATTCCCAAGAAACTCCGTACGTCCATTACATTAGCTGGTGGTTTCCAGCCAAGTACGGCCTTGACTTTTTCTGGGTCTACTGCAATACCTTCTTGGGTTAGCACATGGCCCAGAAAACCCACCTGTCTTAGCCAAAATTCACATTTGCTGAATTTGGTGTACAGTTGATGTTTCCTGAGTTCTCCGAGTACAATCCTGAGATGCTCGGTGTAATCTTCCGGTGTTTTGGAGTATATCAGAATATCATCAATGAATACCACAACAAACTTGTCCATATACTTCATAAATACTTTGTTCATGAGGTGAACAAAATATGCGGGGGCGTTGGTTAGTCCAAATGGCATTACTGTGAACTCGGACAGTCCATATCTGGAAGTGAAGGTTGTCTTGGGAATATCTTCTGTTCGCACTTTTAATTGGTGGTATCCTGATCTCAAGTCAATTTTTGAGAAGACTTTGGCCTATGCGAGCTGATCAAATAAATCATTTATTCAGGGCATTGGGTATTTGTTCTTGATCGTGACCATGTTGAGAGCTCGATAATCAATACACAATCTCAGAGTCCCATCCTTTTTCTTGGCAAATAAAATTGGAGAACCCCAAGGTGAGGAACTGGCTCGAATGTATCCTTTCTCCAATAATTCTTTTATTTGCTTCTTTAATTCCACCAATTCGGATGGTGCCATTCTGTATGGTTTCTTGTAAATGGGAGCGGTTCCGGGTGCTAGCTCAATGCTGAACCCTATCTCTCGGTCTGGTGGCATGCCTGGTAGTTCTTCTGGAAATACGTCCGGGAATTCACATACTACTGGAACCTTGTTCAGCTCAGAAACGTCCACCTTGTTTAATCTCGGTTGCCGAGGGATTTGTCTCTCTTTGGCTGAAACTTTTATTTTCTTCCCATGATGGTGTGTGAGAATCACGGTACGGTTGAAGCAGTCAATAAAACCTTTGTTGGTGGTTAACCAGTCCATCCCTAGGATGACATCCAGCCCGTTGCTTTCCAATACAATAAGGTTGGCGTAAAACTTCAATCCTTCAAATTCAATACCCACGCCTTGACAGTAACTCTGGGTCACTTGCTTAATCCCAGGGGACTTGATGATCATTGATTTTTCCAAGGGAAGCATCGAAAAATTATTTTGCAAAGCAAAACTCTTCGAAATAAATGAGTGAGTAGCTCCGGAATCAAACAAAACCATGGCAGGTATTGTGTTGACGGGGTACGTACCGAGGACGATATCTGGGGTGTTCTGTGCTTCCTCTTGGGTCACGTGGTTCTGGTGACCCTTCCGGTGGTTGTTATTGGGGTTGAAATTGCTTCGCTTTGGTGCAGAATTATTGCCATCATTATTGAGCTTCGGGGTGGAGTTCCTTGGTTTGGGGCACTGCTTGGCATAGTGCCCTTCTTCTCCACAAGCATAACAGGTAACGCCTGGGCGATAGGTGAACTCCTTGTCTCTTGCATGGAAATTCTTGACTGGACGTGAATTTTCCGTCGGGGTTTTGTGTGATTCCCCCTTCTGAAATTCCTTCTTGCTTCTGTGTTTGCGAGCAAAGTAGTCTGGTCCCTCTTGCGTTTGCGGAAATCTTCCAGGCTATGTCGCTCATTTTCCAGGGTGATGGCCTTATCCACCAGTGTCTTAAAATCTGGGAAGGTATGCACAACTAGCTGGCATTTAAGAGCGGGTGCTAGTCCTTCCAAGAATTTTTCCATCTTCTTGCTCTCGGTCATGCGCTCTTCATTAGCGTAGCGAGACAGCAAAGTGAATTGGCTGTTATATTCTGATACTGTCATGGTCCTTTGCTTGAGTTCATCAAATTCTTTCTTCTTGATTTTCATAACGCTCTTAGGAATATGTGCCCCACGAAAACCTTCTTTGAAATTTTCCCAGGTGATTTCATCTTCGTTGGAGTGCATGTGCAGGAAGTTTTCCCACCACGATGCAGCTGCTCCCTTGAGATAATGTGGTGCATATAATACTTTTTCCCGGTCTAAACACTGTGCAATAATTAATTTTCTCTCCATGTCTCGAAGCCAGTCGTCGGCCTCAAGAGGCTTGTCAGTATGAGAAAATGTTGGAGGACGAGTCTTCTGTAACTCAGATAATTTGGATTGCGGTTGATACTGACGACGGTTACTTCCCATATTGATGAATTGGCTCATCATTTCCTCGTGTTGTTGCTGACTCTGTTCATACAGACGACACACTTGTGTAAAAGCTATTTCACTGTCCTGTTGACTTGTCTGTCCCTGAGTGAAATTGTGGTTTTGCAGTGTGCCATAATTTTCTTCTGGCTGAGTTGGCATGGAGCGCGTCCAAGGACGAGACATCTTTCACTCTGGGGGTATATTTTGTAAAACTCGTAAGACAAGAAAGTTTTAAAACTCCAGGATATTTTTGAAAAAAAAACACGATTGCGCGCGGAGAAGGACTATTACATATCTTACGCGCAAGCATAATTATACATTACATCACTCAGGATATGCGTACATAATCCTGACATGT
The DNA here is from genome assembly GCF_018294505.1 of Triticum aestivum. NCBI lineage: Eukaryota > Viridiplantae > Streptophyta > Magnoliopsida > Poales > Poaceae > Triticum > Triticum aestivum. The sequence continues at coordinate 753,577,332 of NC_057798.1, read as the reverse complement.
TATTTAACTAGTGCACTTCTCCAGATCCTACATGATGCGCAAACAGGCTACTTCTCACAACCTATGTACATATAAACATATTACACAAGTCGGTACATCGCATGGCGTCTACGCGTACTCAGTCGGAGATGGTAAGGATCTCTGTCGGTGTCAAAACCGGCGGATCTCGGGTAGGGGGTCCCGAACTGTGCGTCTAGGCGGATGGTAACAGGAGACAAGGGACACGATGTTTTTACCCAGGTTTGGGCCCTCTCGATGGAGGTAAAACCCTACTCCTGCTTGATTGATATTGATGATATGGGTAGTACAAGAGTGGATCTACCACGAGATCAAGGAGGCTAAACCCAAGAAGCTAGCCTATGGTATGATTGTTGTAATAGTTATGTTGTCCTACAGACTAAAACCCTCCGGTTTATATAGACACCGGAGAGGGCTAGGGTTACATAGAGTCGATTACAATGGTAAGAGATCTACATATCCGTATCGCCAAGCTAGCCTTCCACGCCAAGGAAAGTCCCATCCGGACACGGGACGAAGTCTTCAATCTTGTATCTTCATAGTCTTGGAATCCGGCCGATGATGATAGTCCGGCTATCCGGACACCCCCTAGTCCAGGACTCCCTCAGTAGCCCCTGAACTAGGCTTCAATGACGATGAGCCCGGCAGGCATATTGTCCGGCATTGCAAGGCGGGTTCCTCGTCCGAATAATTCATAGAAGATTGTGAACACCAGGATAGTGTCCGGCTCTGCAAAATAAATTCCACATTCCACTGTAGAGAGAATAATATGTACACAAGTTCAATCTGCTGACGTATTTAGTGGCATGACGTCACGCCACTACCAAGCCTTTACTTGAATCATTTTTTATTATACCACCTCAGCGCATTTAGCGAAGCGGTTTCCTTGGCACGTCTTGTCGAAGCAGAGATCGTGTTCCCCTTATTCCGGGATTCCCATCAATACGGACATGGGTAACCCAACCGCGCCATTGATGGTGGCGCTTGGGAGATAAGCGAGTTTTATCAGGCCGGTGGGGACGCATAGTCTTCGTCCGCCCATATATAAGGGGATAAGGATCCACCCTTTTACCTACGCCTTCTTCCTCCTTTGCTTATCCATCTCCACGCACTCGACCTCCAGCGCCCAAGTCCGCACATCTCGTCTCAACCTCCTCTAGTCATGTCCGGAGCGGGAGGCATGTGGTTGGCCTCCTCCGTTACGGAGGAGCACATCGCAAAGCTGCGCGGCGCCGGATACCTTTCCAGCGACATCGCGCACCGGCTGCCCGACGAGGGGCAGCTCATCCCCACCCCCAGGCCCCATGAGAGGGTCGTATTCCTTCCCCACTTCCTCCGCGGACTGGGTTTCCCACTTCATCCCTTCGTCCGGGGGCTCATGTTCTACTACGGCCTGGACTTCCACGATCTGGCGCCAAACTTCATCCTCAACATCTCGGCGTTTATCGTCGTGTGTGAGGCATTTCTCTGCATCCAGCCCCACTTTGGCTTGTGGCTCAAGACCTTCAACGTCAAGCCGAAGGTAGTGAAGGGCGTCCAAGCGGAGTGCGGAGGAGCCATGGTGGGCAAGATGCCCAACGTCCTCTGGCTTGAGGGTGCCTTTGTGGAAACCATCAAAGGGTGGCAATCGGGGTGGTTCTATATCACCGAGCCGCGGGACCCTAAATGGGCAGCGGCCCCCGAGTTCAGATCTGGTGCCCCTATGCAGCTCACCTCCTGGAAAAAGAAGGGCTTGCTATGGGGCAGTTTGGAGGAGCTGACCGGACTCCAGTCCTGTCTCCAGACCTTGGTGAACAAGAAGGTCAAGCTTGTCAACGTGATCCAGGTCATGCTCATTCGCCGGATTCTCCCCTGCCAACAACGGGCCTTCAATTTGTGGGAGTTCGATCCGGCACAGCACCAGGCCTTGAGCGGGCTCTTCGACACAACATACGAAGCCGCCTGGAGAGTGCTGCTCAAGGGCGGAGAAGCCCCCGCATCCGCGACGGAAGACCGCGGATTCAGCACCAAGCGCCCGGCCGGCGAGGTAAGATTTGTTATCCTCTATGGGACATTTATTTTCTTTCATAGTTTAACTCTACGTGGGATCTAAAACTCCCAATGCCTTTGACAGGACTGGCAGAGGACGTCCGGACAGGTAGACTGTCTGGCTCCCCTTCCCGAAGACCCAGCGGACGCCCGTTTAACGGGGCTGCTAGTAACGGCACTCTATGTGGTGCCGGAGAAGAAGGCCAAGAAGAAGGCCACGGGAACTCGGAGAAGTTCCCGGCGCCAGGTGATATCGGACTCATCGTCCGATGGCTCCGAGGCGGACTCCTCCCCCGAAGACGAGGAGGAGAAAGAGGACTCTGTCCCAGAAGAGGGAGAGAGGAAGAGGAAGGCTTCCCCAATGGGGGAGGCCGAAGGGTCCAAGAGGGGAAGGACTATTCCCCCGGACAGCTCCGCCAACGCAAACGTTGGCGATGAAGAGTGGCCCTCAAGGGCCAGGCCTCCGGCAAGATCGTAAGTATTTGGATTCCTGAATGATTTATAATTTCTCTTTTGTGTCACATAGTGTCCTTCTAATTCCGCACACTACCTGTAGTCCGGCCGATGATGATCTCCCCGCTTCATCGAGCGGGTCATTGGCTCCGTCGAATGTGGATTCCATCCCGACTGCCTCCACCCCTCGCGATGCTGAGGACGCCGAGGTGGGATCCCAGGAAGGGACCCATCAGGACGAGGCTCCAGAGGGGCCACAAGGCAGCCTCCCGGACTTTGCGCCGGACTCCATGCCGGAACCCGCAGTGGTTCCGGAGTCCGGCAGGCGGCCCCTTTGCAAGAAGGGCAAGACCGTGACGCCGGCGGCCTCCGTCCAACCGGAGGCGCCGGACAACTTGTTGGAGGCGCTCAAAGGCGCTTCCATCGAGGAAGAACACCGCACTATCATGAGTGTGGTGATTCAGAAGGTTCAGCTCGCCAAGAGTGGGCTGACCGAAGCCTGCAGTAGCCTTCTAACAGGCTTTGAGGTAAGAAGTTTTAAAATATGTAATGTAGTACCGCATAGACAGTAGCCCCTGATGCTCGGTTCGGTGTTCGGAAAGAAAAATCGGACTGAGGATCTAAAAAATATAAACGCAGGAGTGCTAAAAAATTATGTCAATATGGGTTTGCAGGCTGCGCTGCTGACCTCTGCCGCACTGACTGCGGAGGTCGGTGCTTTGAAGCAGGACCTCGAGCAGTCCGAGCAAGAGCTCGACTTTGCCAAGAAGCAGCTCGAGGATAAAGAAGGTGAGTAACACCACTTTTAAATGTATACCTTACAGAAAAGGATTTTGGTTGCAATAGAAATAACAAGGATAACGTGGGTACTGCAGGGGCCACGAACAAGGTGGCAACCCTGAAGGAGGCCGTGTCCGCGGCCGAACGCAATGCGGCCGTGGAACGGACGGAGCGAGAGAAGCAGGAGGCGCGGGTGGCGGAGGTGCGGCAAGAGCTCCAGGCTCTCATGGAAAAGCATGAGAGTTTGGAGCGTGACTCGAAGACTCGAGAGTCTGAGCTTGCCTCGGCTCTTGAAAGTGCCAAAGCCGCTAAGGCCGAGGCCCATAAGGCCCTCCAGGAGATTGAGGCGGTGAAGAAAGTAGCGGCGGGTAAGGCATTTTTCATGCAAAGCAAGCATGTTAATGTAAATTACCTGTTACTTACCCGAATTCGGAGCTCTCCAGGGGCGTTTGCAGATCTGCCTTGCAGTGTGTCTGATGCCGCCACATTCTACCGAGCCGAGGAGGGGAGCTCAACGGAGAAGGTTTTCTGGTCTCAGTACGCAGAGGCCGGACATCCGGTGCCCCCTAGCGACCAGCTGAAGCAGCTGGTCGAACTCCACAAGGTAGCTGAGCAGGCCATGTAGGGCCTCATAGTCCGGCTGTGGCCTGGAGAGGCCATGCCTGGGAGCTACTTCGGCCTCGTGCGGCGGCTGGTGGATGCTTGTCCCTGGGTGCAAGTGATCAAGCGCTCCGCCTGTATTGAAGGTGCCCGTCGGGCCCTTGCCCGCGCAAAGGTGCATTGGGGCAGGCTCGATGCGGAGAAGCTTATCACTGACGCGCCGCCAGCGGGCAAGGAGTATCGTACGCCCCAGATGTACTATAAGACTGTCCTGAAGGGTGCCCGCAAGATTGCGGATGAGTGCCCCAGAGATGTAATTATTGAGTAAATTCGCAATGTGTTATCCTGTGCGCTGAAAACTTTGTTCATATGCGCTAAGCAACGCTTATTGATTTAAAATATTACCTTCTGTGCGGCCGTTTATTAAATCTGAGAGATGGCAAGTCGTCGGCTTCAGCCCCCATGCCACGAGTGCTGGGGTGTTCGGGATAAACTTGAGCACTCTTGTTCCCATTTTTGGGTCCATCTAGGGAGGCGCTCAACACAACAAACAAGGCAATCGGACTTATAATGCTTTAACACTCTCACTTAGCCATAGAATTCTATAATTTTAAATTTCGGTGAAGCCCCTAGTATTCGGAAGACCGAGTTCGGGGCGCTATCCATGCCTTGGCCGGACATTATCCGGTTCTTCGCTCAAAGCGGCATAAGTCTTTAGGGACTCGAAAAGACCTCTCGAACAGCGACCAGTCTCTCGCCTTATCATGACAGTCAGTTTTAGCTTTCTCCACTGAGGCGCTCGCCTAGCTCAACCGGGGCGCAATCGCAGTGGTTCTCCCAGTGCTACCTTAGCCAACAGAATGGAACGTAAGATACCAAAACATGGGAGCCGGGCAAACCCAGCTATTGACCCAAGACATGATTCGGAGCCGACGCATGTAATGCTATAAGTTCGGGGTGCCGCACTTGTGAAAGTGTTCGGACTTATCACACCATAATGCGGGGAACGTAAGCCCCTGGTGTATTTTGCCGTACCAAAATGTACGGGTGCAAGATGTCAAGAATGAACATATATATATATATAAAGTAATGCAATTATTGGCAAAAGGTGCTGCATTGTTTATCCAAGGAATTCTGCTATGAGTGCAGAGCGATACAAATAGTGCGGTAAGCAAGGGATTGGACTAATTAAGCTTGTCCCCCTCCAGGGGTGGGCTGCGGACTGATGTATTTAACAAATGTAATGCTCGTAATGGAGACCACCTGAGTGTTCGCCGCAGCCTTTGTCCCTCCCTGGCTGTTGCATCGTGAGTTCGGCAGGTTCGCCGCCGGACAGGGCCTCTGGTGAATGGAGTCCTGTGTGTAAAAAGAAAAAAATAAAAAGAAAAAGAGCGACACACTTGGGAGCCCCTGGTGTGGTTGAGCCGCACTCTGGGCCTGTCGTGGTCGTGCCCCTCCCCCTATGCCCATGGTATCTCTAGAGCGTAATGATGTACGCGGACAACTGGTCTTGCAATCATGCGAGGGCTGGGGTTGGGGCCGCATTGCTACACGTGCTCGGAACGTGCCAGATGGTCTTTATTGATGTTGCTCCGGGCACGTTTGGCCGTGTCCGGTCGTTTAACGGCCGGACTCGAAAATTGCCTTAAAATGCTACTCTGAACTTCTGCCGCGAGAGCCGCTGTGTGTTCCTCCGTTCGGAGGGAGCGTTCCGTATTTCCATTAACCGTGATGACTCCACGAGGGCCTGGCATCTTGAGCTCGAGGTATGCATAATGCGGCAACGCGTTGAACTTTGCGAACGCGGTTCGTCCGAGCAGAGTGTGATAGCCGCTGCGGAACGGGACTATGTTGAAGATTAACTCCTCGCTTCGGAAATTATCCGGTGATCCGAAGACCACTTCCAGGGTGACTGAGCCTGTACAATTGGCCTCAACGCCTGGTATGACGCCTTTGAAGGTCGTCTTTGTAGGTTTGATCCTTGAGGGGTCTATGCCCATCTTGTGCACTGTATCCTGATAAAGCAGGTTCAGGCTGCTGCCGCCATCCATCAGGACTCTAGTGAGGTGAAATCCATCGACGATTGGGTCTAAAACCAATGCGGCGAATCTGCCATGGCGGATACTGGTCGGGTGGTCTCTTCGATCGAAAGTGATCGGGCAAGAGGACCATGGATTGAACTTCGGGGCGACTAGCTCCATCGCATATACGTCCCTAAGTGCACGCTTCCGCTCCCTCTTGGGTATATGGGTTGCGTATATCATGTTTACCATCCGCACTTGTGGGGGGAAACCCTTCTGTCCTCTACTGTTCGGCGGCCGGGTCTCTTCATCGTCGTCGCTGTGCAGCCCCTTGTCATTGTTTTCAGCAATTAACTTGCCTGCCTGCTTAAATACCCAACAATCTCTGTTGGTGTGATTAGCTGGCTTTTCGGGGGTGCCATGTATCTGGCAAGAGCGGTCGAGTATTCGGTCCAAATTGGACGGACCCGAGGTGGTTCTTTTGAATGGCTTCTTCCGCTGACCGGGTTTAGAGCCTCTGAATCTGGCGTTGACTGTCGTGTCCTCATTGTTATCGCCGTTAACGCGGCGTTTGTTTTTGTTTCGACGCGACCTGCTATTGTGGTCCTTAGTATCCGGACTGCCAGCATTTTTGCTGAGGTTGTTGTTGCGAGCTAGCCAGCTATCCTCTCCCGCACAGAAGCGAGTCATGAGTGATGTGAGTGCTGCCATGGATTTCGGCTTTTCCTGTCCTAGGTGCCGGGCCAGCCACTCGTCGCGGATGTTATGTTTGAAGGCTGCGAGGTCCTCTGCATCCGGACAGTCGACGATTTGATTTTGCTTTGTTAAGAACTGTGTCCAGAACAGTCTGGCCGATTCGTCTGGCTGCTGAATTATGTGGCTTAGGTCATCGATGTCTGGTGGCCGCACATATGTGCCCTGTAAGTTGTCGAGGAATGCGGCTTCCAGGTCTTCCCAACACCCAATTGACTCTGCGGGCAGGCTGTTAAGCCAATGCCGAGCTGGTCCTTTAAGCTTGAGCGGGAGATATTTGATGGCGTGGAGATCGTCGCCGCGGGCCATATGGATATGAAGGAGATAATCCTTGATCCAAACCGCGGGGTCTGCTGTGCCATCATAGGATTCAATGTTGACGGGTTTAAACCCTTCAGGGATTTGATGATCCATTACTTCGTCTGTGAAGCATAGTGGGTGTGCGGCGCCTCTATATTGAGCAATATCACGACGTAGCTCAAGAGAGCGTTGTCTGCTGTGTTCGGCCCGGCCGGAGTTACTGTATCCGGCATGACGGTATTCGTCGTGGGTCGTGTGGCGCCCACGTGATCCATATATAGATCTGGATTGTCTTGCCTTGTCCTCCAATATATCCCGCAAGTCCAGCGCGTTCCCCCATGGCTTCGTACTCTTTGAGCGGAGCCGGGGTACGGACTTGGTGGAGGGCCTAGATGCCTCTCTGTCGCGGCCACGAGGTGGTCGGTCTGCCGTATTGTTCGCTGGTGATGCCTCCTCCTCTAATCGAGGGAGCAACTTGCATTTTGGGTAGCTTTTGGAGGGGCGTTCGAGTTCATACTCTTCGGCCGCGAGGACCTCGGTCCATCTGTCGGCCAGCAGGTCTTGATCAGCTTGAAGCTGTTGCTGCTTTTTGCCGTGGCCATTAGCCTGCGTTTGAAACGCTCTTGTTCGACGGGATCCTCAGGCACGACGAATTCGTCGTCGTTGAGGCTTGCCTCGTCTCTGGAGGGAGGTATGTAATTATCATCCTCGACCTCTTCGTCTGCCGCTCTCTCGTGAGGGCTGGCTTCTGCGTCCTCCTGCTGGAGGGGGTTGTCTTCGGCACTTTCTGGGGCGTTATTATCTCCTGTGCTGGAATCTCCATTCTTGCTGTGGTGGGATTTAGAGCGGCGCCGCTGACGTCGGCTCTTGGGCTGTTTCTTTAAGGGATCTGCCTCCGCTGCTTCTTCGCCGTCCCCATCTTTTGGCGTGTCCACCATGTATATGTCGTATGACGAGGTGGTCTTCCAGTGCCCTGTAGGCGCTGGTTCTTGATCGTCTCCGGCATCATCGTCCATACCGTCGATGTCTTCAGAGTCGTAGTCTAGCATGTCGGTTAGATCGTCGATAGTGGCTACAAAGTGGGTGGTGGGTGGGCTTTGAATTTCTTCGTCGTCCGCATCCCAACCATCTTGGCTGTAGTCCGGCCAGGACTCTCCGGATAGCGAGAGATGCTTTAGCGAATTTAGGATGTCGCCAAAGGGTGAGTGTTGAAAGATGTCCGCGGCAGTGAACTCCATGATCGGCGCCCAATCGGATTCGATTGGCAGGGGCGCAGGAGGCTCGGAGTCCGGCAGGGAGTCCGGTACCTCGCAGTCACGAGCTTTATAAGGGACGAGGTCAGTGTTCGGCTCCATCGCCATGGAAGTTGCAGCTCCCGAGGCGGTGTCCAGCCACCCGTCCTCGATCTGCGCGATCGGCTCCGAACTATGGGTCGGAGCGGATTCGTGTGCGGCCTCCAAGGTACTGTCCGGCGGCAGAGTTAGATCATGCCCATCGTGACAGTGCGGCACGCTCGGCTGCGGCTCGGATCCATCAAAGATCAAGTCTCCGCGGATGTCCGCTGTGAAGTTTAGGCTTCCAAATCTGACCTGATGGCCAGGGGCATAGCTTTCGATCTGCTCCAGATGGCCAAGTGAATTGGCCCGCAGTGCGAAGCCGCCGAATATGAAGATATGTCCGGGGAGAAAAGTCTCACCCTGGACTGCGTTGTTGTTTGAAGAAGCTATCAAGCCTATCGGTGACGACACAGAGGAACTCCCAATGAAAGCACCAATGTCGGTGTCAAAACCGGCGGATCTCGGGTAGGGGGTCCCGAACTGTGCGTCTAGGCGGATGGTAACAGGAGACAAGGGACACGATGTTTTTACCCAGGTTCGGGCCCTCTCGATGGAGGTAAAACCCTACTCCTGCTTGATTGATATTGATGATATGGGTAGTACAAGAGTGGATCTACCACGAGATCAAGGAGGCTAAACCCTAGAAGCTAGCCTATGGTATGATTGTTGTAATGGTTATGTTGTCCTACGGACTAAAACCCTCCGGTTTATATAGACATCGGAGAGGTCTAGGGTTACACAGAGTCGGTTACAATGGTAGGAGATCTACATATCCGTATCGCCAAGCTTGCCTTCCACGCCAAGGAAAGTCCCATCCGGACACGGGACGAAGTCTTCAATCTTGTATCTTCATAGTCTTGGAGTCCGGCCGATGATGATAGTCTAGCTATCCGGACACCCCCTAGTCCAGGACTCCCTCAATCTCCCTTGGCCTGCCGAGGGTGAGACAAAGTGATGCTGGGGAATCAACTTCCTCCTCGCTAATAGGTTCCAGACGAGGGACGCTGCGCTGAGCTGATGGATCAGGTGCCGCAGGCGAAGTACCCTGAATAAGAGTGGGCGGAATAGGTGGAGTAGCACGTATTGGAGTGGGTGCAATAAGTGATGCAGCGCGAACGGGAGTGGGTGCAATAGCTAGGTTAAATTCCTCAATGGAAGGAAAACGATGAGTAGTGGCGCGAATGGTAGGCGAATAAGAAGCTGAGGACGAGATAAAAGTCAGCGCTTGAGCAGTGTGCAGGAGTTCCCTCCTGTTGGCAGCATAGCCATGGACTGAGTCCATGCGGGCAGCTACGAGGTCGTCCACCATGCTGTCGAAGGCTGCCTCCAGGGCTCGGAGGTACTGGACAAGCATCTCAAAGGCCTCGTCTCACTCTCCTCTGTGGCAAGAGAATGAGTAGTGACAGGTGTATGGCACGTGGCATGGAAGGTAGCGGTAGCGACGGGTCTTCATTGCAGGAAGGACATCCCGAAGACGACCTATCGCCTCGCGGGCAGCCATCTGCATAGCATGCCTCTCTGTAGGCATGGCTCTCCCCAAGAAACGGAAGTGGCGTATCTCAGCACGCCCTCCCCTGAATTGCACCGCAGCCTGGTGCATGGTCAGACTGTCGTTGACCTTGTGTGTATGAAGTGTGAAGACTGGGCGCACGGATGGCCCCATCACGACCTGAACGATGAAGGAGAGGAGCTTGACGAACCCCTCAGGCACGTTGGCGAACATTTGAGACTCGCAGTCGTTGCCGGCCATCTACAAAAGTAGGCAAAACTTCTGAGTGATTAGATCATAATTTTTATGCTGACTGTCAGAAAAATGACTACATTTGTAAAAACATGAATAACTCTATCATGCTAATAACCAATTAGCGATCGCACCTAGTGGCTTCCTACAGTCAGCCTGGCTCTGGTTACCAAGTCTGTCACGACCGGTTTTTTAATAAAATAATTATTGAGAAAATCGATCTTTAAATTCCAGTATAGGAAAGTCATCCTCACTGGTAGACAAAAACTTGATGAACAGAGGGCCAGTAGCATTAAATATATTATAGGGTTGAGCTGAGGCTACTCAACAAATCTTATTACAAACTCGCCAATATCTTACATAAGGGCGGTTACGACACAGGGATGTGGTGGCATGCTACTAGCTTGAGGTAAAAAGTGGTGGATAACTTGACTCCTAACTGGCATCTCATTGAGCGTTGAGGTGAGGCTCGATGAATTTATTTCTGGGGTTGCGGAAGCGGATAATACAATGACCAAACAAGATCACACGGGACTGACTGGGACTCCTCTAGGCGTCGGACTCGCTATCAAACTCTTCATCCATGAGATCGCCTCCACCATCATCTGGCCAAATCAACAAGCCAGGTGAGTACTTTGAAAGTACTCGCAAGACAGTTCGGACAAAAGATATAATCAATGAATGCATGAATGCGTCACGAATAGAAATGATGCTCATGCAACAATAATAATATTTATGCACAACTTGATAAATAAACAAATGAATGAAAACCGATCGGGTGTCTGGAGCGACGCCTCGAAAGGTAAACAAATAAAACTCATGCCGCAGTCGGGCGTCTAAGCGACACCACATAAAGGGCTTTTAAAAGAAATGCCACAATCGGATGTCTAAGCGACATCACATAAAGGGCTTTAAAATAAATGCCACAGTCGGACGTCTGACCGACATCACAGACAGGTCTTTAAAAGAAATGCCACAGTCGGACGTCTGAGCGACATCACAGACAGGGCTTTAAAAGAAATGCCACAGTCGGACGTCTGAGCGACATCACATAAAAGGCTTTAAAAGAAATGCCACAGTCGGACGTCTGAGCGACATCACAGACAGGGCTTTAAAAGAAATGCCACAGTCGGACGTCTGAGCGACATCACATAAAGGGCTTTAAAAGAAATGCCACAGTCGGACGTCTGAGCGACATCACAGACAGGGCTTTAAAAGAAATGCCACAGTCGGACGTCTGAGCGACATCACAGACATGGCTTTAAAAGAAATGCCACAGTCGGACGTCTGAGCGACATCACATAAAGGGCTTTAAAAGAAATGCCACAGTCGGACGTCTGAGCGACATCACAGTCAGGGCTTTAAAAGAAATGCCACATCGGACGTCTGAGCGACATCATAGACAGGGCTTACACTAATTGTAAATACAAGTATGCCACCATCGGACGTCTGAGCGACATCACAGACAGGGCTTGTAACAGAGTAAATAACAAGATTAGTCCATCCACAAGAATAATCTTTTAACCAGATTTATCACACATGTATTTCTCCGGAGTTTTGTCACTGAGGCTGATACCTGACAAGATAAGATGGATATAGTACTTGAACAAAGTACAAGATAATTGAAAGATTGGTAACTTTGCAGAGTTGGTATTGACTGACCACAGCTAACGGATTTCCATAGTCCCAAATGGACTAGTTCCGTTTATGGTATTTCAGTATAAACACATTTAACTAGTACACACCCATTTCACCTCATGATGCCAGGAATCACCCTGGACAACGTCCAAGAAGAACTTTGAGATGGGGAGGTCACAACCTCGAATAGCATGGGATCAAATTTGTATATGCGCGCTCTAAGGGGTGCCCCCCTCTCGGTCCCAACCGGAAACACCCATGCCCCTGACCGGATGACGGGCTTTAATCCAGGGCCATGGAACCCTCATCCCGGCCTCTCCATTTGGTGTGTACCCGGAAAACGATTTGCAACTTACTAAGCCACATTCCTTTTGGAAAACATGTGATAGTACCGGAAGGAATGAATGGGAATGTGATTTGTTTCATGATGACACGGAAGTCAAATAATCTGGCATAAGACTGGCATGTCACAACACTGCCATCTTACCCATCCTCATGCCATCACATGGCCATGCAAATATGTATCCAACAACATAATGCTTTCCGAAACTTGCTTTCCACTTATGTGCATGAAATATAACATTCAAGAAAATGTTCATAAACATGCCATGACTACACTAAAATGCCAACATGCAACAACCACTCATCATATCAAGAGTTCAAACATGCTTGCCTGGTTCGGAGTAGTCGGAGTTTAACTGTGTGAAGTTTGCAGCTCCGCTGCTTCCTCCGGAATCTACGGTATAAGGAAAAATACGTACGTAACGTAAATACCGTGAGTGTACAGAAAAGTGTTCCAAATATTTTTCAAATAAATATGACAAAAAACTAGACAGAAAAATAAAGGTGACAGAAAAGGAATCAATCAAAAATTGTTTTCTGTTTAAAAGTTATAAGAGTTTTGGTCCAAGGACCCATCTGTAATGAAACAGAAAGTTTCCAGGGGGCTCTGCGGAAAAGTCCAGAAAACGGTTCGTTTAAAAGAAACGGCTGAGAGGCAGACAGGCGGGTTCCACCTGTCAGGTTTGAAATTTCAAACGGGGAAACCGAGCGCGACGGTGCCCGAGAGGTGCGGTGGTCGCCGGCGGCGATCCACGGCGAGGCAGGGTGATCGGGGTTTACCTTCGTAATCAGTGCACCTTTCCGCGTCTGTGGGTGGCGGTGGTGGTCACCAGCGAGCACTGTGTCGACGACGGCCCTTGCTCCGGCGGACGGCGGTTCGGGCAGTCGTGGATCTCGCCGGAGGGAGCTGCGGTGTTCAAATTGAAGTGGGGGTTAGCCTACTGGAGGTGGTACGGGGCTACGGGAAAGAGTAGGGAGGCGGAGGGGTTCTCACCAAAGAGAATGTTGCCGGAGCCCGAGGCGGATGGAGGTGGCCGGAGTCGAAGAAGAAAGGCTCCTCGAGGCTCTCCCAGTGGCTAGGCAGGGTCTAGTGAGGTGGTGGAGTTGTGCGGGGGCGAGAGCAAGCTCGGGGGGTGCTATTTATAGCTGGCCCGAGGCGGTTGTCGTGAACGGATAAGTTCGGCGGGTGATTACGGCAGCGCTGTGGCGGTACGGTCGGCTTAGGAGCTTGAGCATCGACTGGACGGAGTGGTGGTGCTGATCCAGTGTCCAACTCAGCAGGGTGGGCGAGGTTACGACCTGTCCTCGACGGAACGGCCGCACGGCCCGTCGGCGGCAGAGAACGCGCTCTGCGCGTGCTAGGCCACGGCGACGGTGCCACATGCGTGCGCTGGCAAGAGGATGGCCACGCGGAGCTACCAGGATGCTTGGGTGGCGCCGAACGGTGTTATGCCGCAGTTTTTCCCCCTGTCGGCTGCTACGGTGGTTCTGCCGCCGCAAGACACGCCGGCGCAGGCGGGCCAGGGTGCCACCGACGCTAGGAACGCGCCAAGCACACATGTGAAGCTCCGGACAAGAAGGATAAGCCGTGAGCAACGTGCCAAGGGCACTGTGGACTTGTGACTGAATTCTGACAGAGAAACGACACTGCAATCAGAATTTAACTGAAGATTGAATAGTAATAGTGCATGCAAGGTGTTCGACAAAATGATTTAGGCATGTAGGGATTTTTTCTTGAGCTGGTTTCTGGTGGACAGGTCTCTCATTGCAGCTAGAGGTTGCCTGAATTTTGGTGGAATTTTTGGAGGAATGGAGATATGAATTTCACCAAATTTGGCAAATCTGGTCCAAACTTGCAGAGAGTGAAATTTGAAATATTTGAAAAGAAGAAGAGTGGATCAAGATGGTTCTAGGTTGTGGGTACTAAGGACTATCCAGGGGAGTTGGTTTGGGATCAAGGATCAAAGGCATTAGGGTACTTGCTTTGCAAATCGCCTAGGTTCACAAGAAAGGACAAAATTGTTTTGGGAAAAGAAATAATTGGAATAAAATCCAAAAATGGATTTTTTAGTTTGGACAGAATGTTTGGGTTGTACCCAAGTGGGAGGAGAGGTTTTTGGGGGAGTTTTACCATAAGAGACATGGTAAACAAGAATGGACTAAAAATCAAATGAAAACCCAAAAGCAAAAGGTTTTCTTTTTAAAAGAAACTAAATCCAAGAAAATATTTTTGAGGGGACAAACTCAGAAGAGGGTTTTTAAGAAGGATTTAAATGACCTTCTTCAAACCCAGCAAGGCTCTTTCTGAAAACAAAATCACAAAAATTTTGGAGAGTCACAGCACCTACCCCCTTAGGAAAAATCTCGTCCCTAAGATTTCAGCTGATCCTTAAACAGGTGTGGGTGCTCTGTGCTAAGAAAATCCTCGCTCTCCCAAGTTGCTTCATTCTCGGCGTGATTGCTCCACTGAACTCTGAAAAACTTGATGGTTTTCTGTCGGGTCCTCCTCTCAGACTCTTCTAATATTTTTATGGGGTGCTACCGGTAGGTGAAGTCTGGTTGCACGTCAATATTCTCATGTGATACTTGCTTCTCTGGGTTGCTCACGTATTTTCTCAATTGCGAGATGTGGAACACGTTGTGGATACCGGATAAATCTCCGGGTAGGTCTAGCTGGTAGGCTACCATGCCTCTTCGGGCCACTATATGAAATGGTCCGATGAATCTTGGTGCTAGCTTTCCCTTAATCCTGAATCGCTGGAGACCCTTCATAGGAGAAACTCTTAGGTATACAAATTCTCCGGGTTCAAAACTGATTTCCCGATGCTTTCGATCGTAATAACTCTTCTGCCGACTTTGAGCTGTTTTGACTCGATCTCTAATGGTTTTAACTCTCTCCTCGGCCTCCTTGAGCATATCTGGGCCGAAGATATGGCTGTCTCCGGTCTCTGACCAATTTAGCGGGGTACGGCATCTTCTTCCATACAGAGCTTCAAAGGGTTCCATTTGCAAGCTGGCTTGATAACTATTATTGTATGCCCAATATAAATCTACTAGGAAGCTTTCTACTTCCGTTCTTCTCCGCAATTTTTATGTAGGCATCACTCCTTGGAATAGATGTGTTCTTGATATTGCTACCGGAGGTGATTTCATGAGTAGCCATACGTTTGATTCTTATAATGCTATGTTAGATTTGTTTGGCCCACCACCTCTTTTGATCAATGGAACTATTTTAACTTTAGAACACGTTATGGAACGGCTTGAGATTATTGAAAATAAAATTGCTACTGTTGAGTTGATTGAAAATTTGGATAAAAAGATTCATAATCACATTACCCAATATGGATCTAGGGTTGGAGTTACTTTGAAAAATCTTAAAGAAAAAGAACCTATAGTCAATGAAAAAATATATCTAGACTCTGCTAGAATTGGCAAACTTGAGGATATCATTACAAACTTAGGTTCCGCATTTTCCTCCATGAAAAACACTCCAAAACCCCCCACTAAAACTGCCAAGTTTATTTATGTTCCTAAAAATAAGGGTGAATCTTCTAGTAAGGGAGACGCAGATCTCAAATCCATAAGTATTCATCCCAATTGTCTCTCTATTATTATGGAACCTTTTGCTACCAACGAACTTCTTGAATTTTTGCCTAAAGGTTTAGCCATTGCTAAAAAGGGAGAAACCCTCATAGATCACAAGTGCTCTACTTATGAATTTAGTGCCAAAGATGGCACCACTTAAATCTATCTTCGCTTTTATGCCTAGCTAGGGGCGTTAAACGATAGCGCTAGTTGGGAGGCAACCCAATTCTCTTCATGTTTTTTGTTTTTGCTCTTGTTTAGTAATAAATCTTGCATCTACCTTCTGTTTAGATGTGTTTTTATTTTTTAATTAGTGTTTGTGCCAAGTAGAACATATAGGATAACCTATGATGATAGTTGATTTGATTCTGCTGAAAAACAGAAACTTTGCGCGACGAATTTAGTTTTGTTAAATCACATAAACGTGCTTTTGCGTTGATTCTCTTTGCTTCTGATCAATAAACAAATTTTCCAGGACTTCCTTTTTTGGTAGGAGTTTTAGAGTTCCAGAAGTTTTCTTTAGTTACAGATTGCTACAGACTGTTCTGTTTTTGACAGATTCTGTTTTTCGTGTGTTGTTTGCTTATTTTGATGCATCTATGGCCAATAAAATAGTTTATAAACCATAGAGAAGTTGGAATACAGTAGGTTTAACACCAAAATAAGTAAATAATGAGTTCATTACAGTACCTTATGTGGTGGTTTTGTTTTCTTTCACTAACGGAGCTTATAAGATTTCCTGTTGAGTTTTGTGTTGTGAAGTTTTCAAGTTTTGGGTAAAGCTTTTATGGACTATGGAATAAGGAGTGGCAAGAGCCTAAGCTTGGGCATTACCGAGGCACCCCAATATATTCAAGGATAGCCAAAATCCTAAGCTTGGGGATGCCCCGAGAAGGCATCCCCTCTTTCGTCTTTGTTCATTGGTAACTTTACTTGGAGCTATATTTTTATTCGCCACATGATATGTGTTTTGCTTGGAGCGTCGTGTATTATATTAGTCTTTGCTTTTTGGTTTACGACAATCATACTTGTTGTACACACCTTTTGGGAGAAGCCAATTTGATTAGAATTTGCTAGAATACTCTATGTGCTTCACTTATATCCTTTTGAGATTGATAGTTTTTGCTCTAGTGCTTCACTTATATCTTTTAGAGCACGGTGGTGTCTTAATTTTGAAGAAATTTCTACTCTCTCATGCTTCACTTATATCTTTTTGAGAGTCTTTTAGAACAGTATGGTATTTGCTATGGTTAAAAAGTTGGTCCTAGAATGATGAGCATCCAAGTTGGGTATAATAAAAACTATCATAGGAAGAGAATTGGATGCTATGATCAATTTGATGCTTGATAATTGTTTTGAGATATAAAGGTAGTAATGTTAGGGTCATGCTAGTGGGTAATTATGAAATTGAGAAATACTTTTGTTGAAGTTGGCAAGTCCCGTAGCATGCATGTATGGTAAAAGTTGTGTGACAAATTTGTTGCATGAGGTGCTCTTTTGATTATCTTCCTTATGAGTGGCAGTCGGGGACGAGCGATGGTCTTTTCCTACCAATCTATCCCTCTTGGGGCATGCGTAGTAGTACTTTGCTTCGAGGGCTAAGTAGACTTTTGCAATAAGTATATGAGTTCTTTTTAACTAATGAGAGTCCATGGATATACACACACTCATCCTTCCACTTTGCTAGCCTTTATTATTACAGCGCAACTTTTGCCGGTATCATGAACCCTTTATTTACCTTCCACAAAACAGCCACCATACCTACCTATTATGGCATTTCCATAGCCATTCCGAGATATATTGCCATGCAACGTTCCACCGCTCCATTCATTATGACATGTTCCATCATTGTCATATTGCTCTTTGCATGATCATGTAGTTGACATCGTATTTGTGGCAAGGCCACCTTCATAATTTTCATACATGTCGCTCTTGATTCATTGCATATCCCGGTACACCGCCAGAGGCATTCATATAGAGTCATATCTTGTTCTAGCTGTGAGTTGTAATTCTCGAGTTGTAAATCCATAGAAGTGTGATGATCTTTATTATTAGAGCATTGTCCTAGTGAGGAAAGGATGATGAAGACTATGATTCCCCCACAAGTCGGGATGAGACTTCAGACTTTACAAAAAGAAAAAAAAGGAAAAAAAGAGAAGAAAGAAAGAAAAAAAAGGGGAAAGGCAAAAAAAAAAGACAGGCCAAAGAAAAAAAAGAAAAAAAAAATAAAATGAGAGAAAAAGAGAGAAGGGACAATGCTACTATCTCTTTTTCCACACTTGTGCTTTAAAGTAGCACCATGATCTTCATGACAGAGAGTCTCCTATGTTGTCACTTTCATATACTAAGTGGGAATTTTTCATTATAGAACTTGGCTTGTATATTCCAATGATGGGCTTCCTCAAAGTGCCCTAGCTCTTCATGATCAAGCAAGTTGGATGCACACCCACTTAGTTTCTTTTGTTGAGCTTTCGTATATTTATAGCTCTAGTGCATCCATTGGATGGCAATCCCTACTCACTCACATTGATATCTATTAATAGGCATCTCCATAGCCCGTTAATATGCCTAGTTGATGTGAGGCTATCTTCTCCCTTTTTGTCCTCACAACCACCACCATATACCACCATAGTGCTATGTCCATGGCTTGCGCTCATGTATTGCGTAAGAGTTGAAAAAGCTGAAGCGCGTTAAAAAGTATGAAACAATTGCTTGGCTCGTCATCGGGGTTGTGCATGACGGTTGTATTTTGTGTAATGAAAATGAAGCATGGCCTAACTATATGATTTTGTAGGGATGAGCTTTCTTTGGCTATGCTGTTTTGATAGGACATGATTATTTGTTAGTATACTTTGAAGCATTATTATTTTTATGTTTTATAAGCGTTTATCTTGAATCATTTGGATCTGACCATTCATGCCACAATAAAGAAAATTACATTGAGAATTATGCTAGGTAGCATTCCACATCAAAAATTTCTTTTTTATCATTTACCTACTCGAGGACGAGCATGAATTAAGCTTGGGGATGCTTGATACGTCTCTAACGTATCTATAATATTTTATTGTTCCATGCTATTATATTACCCCTTTTGGATGTTTATGGGCTTTATTTTACACATTTATATCATTTTTGGGACTAACCTACTAACCGAAGGCCCAGCCCGTATTGCTATTTTTTTTGTGCCTATTTCAGTATTTCGAAGAAAAGGAATATCAAACGGAGTCCAAACGGAATGAAACCTTCGGGAGCGTGATTTTTGGAACGAACCTGATCCAGAGGACATGGAATGCAAGTCAAGAAGCAACCGAGGCTCCCACGAGATAGGAGGGCGCGCCCCCTGTCTCGTGGGCCCCTCGGGCATCCACCGACGTACTTCTTCCTCCTATATAAGCCTATGTACCCCAAAAACATCCAGGGAGCAGACGAAACAGAATTTCCACCACCGTAAGCTTCTGTATCCGTGAGATTCCATCTTGGAGCCTTCGTCGGTGTTCTGCCGGAGGGGGAATCGACCATGGAGGGCTTCTACATCAACATCCTTGCCCTTCCGATGAGTTGTGAGTAGTTTACCATAGACCTACGGGTCCACAGTTATTAGCTAGATGGCTTCTTCTCTCTTTTTGGATCTCAATACAATGTTCTCCCCCTCTCTTGTGGAGATCTATTCGATGTAAACTCTTTTTGCGGTGTGTTTGTCGAGATCCGATGAATTGTGGGTTTATGATCAAGTTTATCTATGAATAATATTTGAATCTCCTCTAAATTCTTTTATGTGTGATTGAGTTATATTTGCAAGTCTCTTCGAATTATCAGTTTGGTTTGGCCTACTAGATTGATCTTTCTTGCCATGGGAGAAGTGTTTAGCTTTGGGTTCAATCTTGCGGTGTCCTTACCCAGTGACAGAAAGGGTTGCAAGGCACGTATTGTATTGTTGCCATCGAGGATAACAAGATGGGGTTTATATCATATTGCTTGAGTTTATCCCTCTACATCATGTCATCTTGCTTAATACATTACTCTATTCTTATGAACTTAATACTCTAGATGCAGGCATGAGTTGGTCGATGTGTGGAGTAATAGTAGTAGATGCAGGCAGGAGTCGGTCTACTTGTTACAGACGTCATGCCTATATACATGATCATGCCTAGATAATCTCATAATTATTCGCTTTTCTATCAATTGCTCGACATTAATTTGTTCACCCACCGTAATACTTACGCTATCTTGAGAGAAGCCACTAGTGAAACCTATGGCCCCCGGGTCTATCTCTTATCATATTTGCTTCCAATCTACCTTTATTTGCATCTTTACTTTTTGCATCTATACTATAAATACCAAAAATATATTTATCTTATCATACTATCTTTATTAGATCTCACTTTCGCAAGTGGCCGTGAAGGGATTGACAACCCCTTTATTGCGTTGGTTGCGAGTTCTTTGTTTGTTTGTGTAGGTGCGTGGGACTTTTGAGGAGCCTCCTACTGGATTGATACCTTGGTTCTCAAAAACTAAGGGAAATACTTACGCTACTATTGCTGCATCACCCTCTCCTCTTCGAGGAAAACCAACGCAAGCTCAAGACGTAGCAGGGCCCGCCCGACTTTCACCAAGGTCTCAAGTAAAGTCATTGTAACCGTGTGTCCAAACATCAAGGGGAAACCCCGAGGAAACACCCCCGGTGGATTCCACTCAATGTAATCATCAAGGTGAGCGTAAGAGGGACCAACCTGCAGAGTCGAGCAACAAAAGGGGCGTGATGTAATGTGAGGTGTCGGGCTCTGGTCGTCGATCACGTCGATCGAGGCGTCGATGATGAAGCAGGGGCAACAAGGACAAGGTGGAGGTCACTGATGGATCACTAACCAACCTATACTAAGCAGTTTAGGATAAGCAGGTAGGTAACAAAAGCAGGTACAAAAGCAGGCTATACATCAGAATAGGAGCAAACAATAACAGTAGCAAAATCTAATGCAAGCATGAGAGTATAGAATAGGCGATATCGGGATGATCAACGGGGGGGCTTGCCTGGTTGCTCAGACAAGAAGGAGGGTCATCATCGATGTAGTCGATCACAGGTACATCAGCATCGGTCTCGGGGTCTACCGGAGAGAAGAGGGGGAAGAAACAGTAAATACATAGCAGGCAAGTACATAACATGACAACAGACAGAGCTATACGTGTTCTAATGCGGCGCTAGGCGATACTGGCGAAGGGGGAAACATTCGGGAAAGTTTTCCCGGTTCCGATGTCTGTTAGACAGATGAACCGGAGGGGAAAGGTTGCATGTTTACTATGCTAGGGATGTGTGGCGGGCGAACAAACAGCGTATTCGGATTTGTCTCGTCGTTCTGAGCAACTTTCATTTAGAAAACTTTTTGATCTGAGCTACGGTTAATTTTCTATGAATTATTAAAGTTTTAGCAATTTCTAAAATTATTATTAAATACAAAATGAGGGGTTATTACATCAGCATGATGTCATCATGACATCAGCACTCAACAAAGTTGACAAAAGTCACCCCTGACGTGCGGGGCCGTTCTGTCATGGACTAACAGCTAACTAAAAGTTTTAATTAACTAGTCAAGTTAATCAGGTATATTTAACAGAGTTAATTAAGTTAATTAATTAACTTTATTTATTACTTTAGTTAATTATTTATTTATTTTTGTCTAGGAAAAGGGGCATGGGGCCCCGTTGTCATAGTCCCAGGCCACAAACGGGCGCAGGGCGCGGGCACAACGGGCGGTGGATGTGGCGTGGGCGCCGGACACCTGTGCCCGGGCGCGGGTAGGCCGCTAGGGAGCGGCTGGGCACTGGCGCAGGGGCCAGCGGTGGGAAAAGGGTGACGCGGAGCGAGGGGTGTGGCCCAGCGAGAGGTGGCCGGTGCCTAACACGAACAGAGAGAGAGGGAAAGGATGCATCTCGCATGGTGGCTCACATCGAGGTGCGTAGGGGGCTTAGGGGAGCCGGATGGGCCCTGCCGGCGAGGTCCCGCGACCGGACGGGCCGGCAGGCGTGAGGGTGAAGCAGAGGTGCGGGTTGAGGGAGCTCGTCGAGCGGAGGGGGAGGAGCCGCAGGGGCGGAGCTGACGAGGAGGAGGCCGGGGACGATCGCGGCGATGGCAGCTCCAGGCGGCGGAGATCCGGTGACGGGTCCGGCGCGTCGAGGCGGCAGTTCGTGGCAGCGGCGGGATGGAGCAGGCGGCGGGGCACCGGAGACGATGTAGTGTCGGGCGGCGCCGCACGGAAGGAGACAAAGAGGCGAGGGGTGGCCGGAGGCGCCAGCCGGAGGCGTCGTGGGAAGGGGTCGGGGCCCTCTGCCCCGATCCGGACCGTGGGGGGGGTAAGGGAGAGAGGTGTGGGGGGAGCGAGTGGGGGTCGAAGGCGCCCAATCCAGATCGGGATCGGGAGGAGACGAGGGAGAGAGAGGTAAACGTGCGGGGGGTGGGGGAGTTGGGGATCGTGGGTTAGGGTTAGCAGGTGGTGGAGGGATATGCGGGGAGAGGTGGGCCGGCCGGGGTGGCCTGCCGACTGGGCCGACCAGTTGGCTAGCTGGGCCGGATGACCCGGGGAAGTGGGGGGTTCATTTTTTATTTTTTATTTTTTTGAACATTTTAGTTTCTGTTTTCAATCTTTGGCTATTGTTTTCTATTAAATTAAAAAACTAAATGAGTCTTGTTAGAAAGAGAATTGCCACATAAATCCAGCACTTTATTTCTAGGAGTCACAAAAAGTTTTGAGGCCAAAAGGAGTTGTCTAACCATTTTTTGAAATTGTAAAGACCAATTTAATTGTTGTTGGACCACAAAATTAATTCCCAGATGCACTTTCGGAATCCAAAAGAGGTTGGTTCCAACATGACAAATAACCAGAGATTAATTTCCACAGTTGAACATTTTAGATTTTATGTTTGAAAACTTCTAATTTCGACTTTAATTTAAATTTGAAATTGGACCGAATTCGAACCAACGCGAGTTTAACAACAGTAATCATGATAACGTGGCATCATTAGCAGGGAATTACTGTAGCTTAATTATCCGGGCGTTACATTACTAGAACTTCGTGATGAACTATAATATGCAAGGGATGACGAAAACGATTCCCGAGCTCTTCGCGATGCTAAAATCGGCGGAGGTAGAAATCAAGAAAGAGCATCAAGTGTTAATGGTTAACAAGACCACTAGTTTCAAGAAAAGGGGCAAAGGAAAAGAAAGGGAAATTCAAGAAAGAATGGCAAGCAAGTTGCCACTCCCCTGAAGAAACCCAAAGCTAGACCTAAGCCTAAAACTGAGTGCTTCTACTGCAAAGGGAATGGTCACTAGAAGCGGAACTACCCCAAATACTTGGCGGATAAGAAGGATGGCAAAGTGAACAAAGGTATATTTGATATACATGTTATTGATGTGTACTTTACTAGTGTTCATAGTAACCACAGGGTATTTGATACTGGTTCTGTTGCTAAGATTAGTAACTCGAAACAGGAGTTACAAAATGAACAGAGACTAGTTGAGGGCCAAGTGAAGATATGTGTTGGAACTTATTCCAAGATTGATAAGATCACCATCGCACACTCCCTCTATCTTCAGGATTTGTGTTGGACCTAGATAAATGTTATTTGGTATTTGTGTTGAGCATGAATATGATTGGATCATGTTTATTGCAATACAGTTATTCATTTAAGTCAAAAAATAATTTTTATTCTATTTACATGAATAAAACCTTCTATGGTTATACACTCAATATAAATAGTTTATTGAATCTCGATCGCAGTGATACACATATTCATAATATTGATGCCAAAAGATACAAAGTTGATAATGATAGTGCAACATACTTGTGGCACTGCCGTTTAGGTCATATTGGTGTAAAGCGCATGAAGAAACACCATGTGAATGGACTTTTGGAATCACTTGATTATGAATCATTTGATACTTGCAAACCATGCCTCATGGGCAAGATGACTAAAACTCCGTTCTCGAGAACAATGGAGCGAGCCACTGACTTATTGGAAATAATACATACCGACGTATGCGGTCCAATGAGTGTTGAGGCTCGCGGCGGGTATCGTTATTTTCTGACCTTCACAGATGATTTGAGCAGATATGGGTATATCAACTTAATGAAACATAAGTCTGAAACATTTCAAAAGCTTAAAGAATTTCAGAGTGAAGTGGAAAATCATTGTAACAAGAAAATAAAGTTTCTACGATCTGATCGTGGAGGTGAATATTTGAGTTATGAGTTTGGTCTTCATTTGAAACAATGTGGAATAGTTTCGCAACTCACGCCACCTGGAACACCATAGCGTAATGGTGTGTCCGAACGTCGTAACCGTACTTTTTTGGATATGGTGCGATCTATGATGTCTCTTACCGATTTACCACTATCGTTTTGGGGTTATGCTTTAGAGACGGTTGCATTGACGTTAAATAGGCACCATCTAAATCCGTTGAGACGACACCATATGAACTGTGGTTTGGCAAGAAACCTAAGATGTCGTTTCTTAATGTTTGGGGTTGCGATGCTTATGTGAAAAACCGTCAACCTGATAAGCTCGAACCCAAATCGGAGAAATGTGTCTTCATAGAATACCCAAAAGAAACTGTTGGGTACACCTTATATCACAGATCCTAAGGCAAGACATTTGTTCTCAAGAATGGATCCTTTCTAGAGAAGAGTTTCTCTCGAAAGAAGTGAGTGGGAGGAAAGTAGAACTTGATGAGGTAGTTGTACCTTCTCTCCACTACAAAAAGAAGACACTTCCATGATGATACGTGTTTGTCACAGTAGGTCACGTTTTCTGTCATGCATGTACATCCATGACGATTTTATGACAGAATCAAGATAGTCATACTTGTGCTGTCGTAGAAGTGTTCCATGACATTACCAAAATTATCATCACGGAAGTGTTCACTTCCATGACAATAAATGCCGCATCATGGAAGTGCTTTTGTCAAGGGTGACCGACACGTGGCATCCACCGTAATGGGTCGCCGTTAAGCTATCGGGTCAGGGTTTTGGATCCGATAACCCGCTAACATCCACGACCAATTACGATTTTGCACATGTAAAATTCTCATTGGCCGACGGAACCACGTGTCAGCTCCGCGTCGGCACAGGTGTCACTCATCCAATGGGCAAGATGCACCTATGATATGTTGACACGTGGACCGGCCCAAAAGTGGCCCATAAAGATTAAATGGGCCGGCCCAACTAATGGCCCACGAGATTTCACCGACCATAAAGGGCCCGCCTAGCTATAGGCCCACAAGATTTTGAGGACCCTAATGGGCCGACCCGTTAAAAGGCTGCCATGTTTTGGGCCAAATGCCGGCCCATAGTTGATCTGGTCCATTAATAGCCTGCCATGTTCCGGGCCCAACAAAGGCCCATATGGGATCCCTCCCGTTAAAAGCCTAGCACGTTCTGGGCCAAATTACGGCCCAGATCAATTCTGGCCCTTTAAGAGGCTTTGGGCTAAATTATGGCCCATATCAGATTCGGTCCGTCAACTGGACGCTATGCTTTTGGGCCCACTTGCTAAAGGCAAATTTAGTAATTCGGCCTGATATTATTTTCGGCCTCTTAAAGGCATGTTTAACATTTTGGCCCTATATTTATTTTGGCCTGTTAAAAGCCCATCATATAGTTGGGCCTAACTACGGCCCGGTTTGCATCCGGCCTACTCACAGCCAATAATCTGATTGGGCCAAACAAGGATCGAGACAATTTTGGCCTGTTAACGGCCCGTGATGTGATTGGCACAATCATGGGCCTGGGTCTATTTCAGGCTGCTGCCGGCCCGTGAGCTGTTCGGCACGTTTTAGGCCCAACCTACTTTTCAGCCTATTAAAAGCCCATTGAGTTTTCTTGCGAAAATAGGGCCCGCGGTTTACTCGGCCTATTAAAGGACCAAATCTACTAGTGGGCCAGTTTACATTTAGGCCTATTAACGGACCGATTATGTAGTGATTGCATGACGCCATGATTATGTACCATAATTTTACGGTTTGGCCGGTTTACTGCAAAGGCAGGATATATATACTATAAAATAACTGCAGCATCGTGAATAAGAAAAAACCTAGACTATACAATAAAGAAATTACAGCATATTACATCCACTGGTCATCAAAATTCGCCACTATGATAGTAAAGCACAAGCAGACAGCAGATTACATACATTAGGCATCAAAGATTGCCACCAGTGCAAATAAACACGCCAACAAAATAATATACAAAACCGACAACACTTCAATAGAGTTCAAGAAAGGTTAGCCCTGCTCGGGAGCTGCAGCGCAAGCAGCTGAGCAAGCTGATGAGACTCCGCTTGTTTGACAATTATATCCTCCTCACTCTGAAAGATAAACAAGCAGACATATGACAGGTTTTTCACATATAAGTATCAGTGCTGGCAATTCATCACATTTCTTACTGACGAATAAAGTGACACAGTTTAAAATAGCATTAACAGAATATGGTATTGTTCAGGTAAAGACATGGCAGGAAATGACATTGTGAAGGAGTTGGCAGCTTCACACCACCACTGGATTATAGATCAAGAACTCATAAGTATCAATGGTTAGTGTGCTGCCAATTTATCCCATTTCATATTGGCAAATAAAGAGACAGTTTAAATAATAGTAGAATGATATGACATTGTTCATAGTTAAGACATTGCAGAATATGACATTGTGCTATAGTGGGTAGGTTCACCACACCACTGGATTACGGATCAAGAACAGAAGCATACATGCAGTGCAAAAGAAGATCACTTGCTCTGTATAGTTTAATTTACATGGTATGAAGAAGGAACTTGGTTGTACAACTCAAAACTTAAATTGAGAAGGATAAACTTTTATTTATGAACTACATAATAAACTTTAAACATGCAATTTGATGCAAACACCAAAAATAAACAGCTGTTGCAATCATGCCTAACCAAATATACACAACAAAGTTTGAAGGCGTGAGAAGGACAAACTTACATTATTGGTGAAGACAGGTTCTATAAAGCCCTTGTCCATGCTGATGGGGGGGAGGGAATTCAAGAAGTTTACCACATAATCTTCTTCATAAGCATTGCCTTTATTCTACATTTTGTTAAGAATAAATATAGATGTGATAATATAAGAAAAAATGGAGAATATTTAAGATAAGATGAAGAGTGATGCTACATAACCAAGTAGCTATAAATGTAACACTACAAAAAAAAGACACATCCATGCCATTTTGGGTCGAAACGAACTTTTTTCTGTCATACTTATGACACTTCTATGACGATAATTGTGACAAAACCCGGTATCATCGTAGATGTGGTGGGCTCCTACTTGTATGACAAAAAATCATGAAAAAATGGGCTTTACGTCCTGGGCGAGCCGGAGACGCAGTTGCATGACATTCTTTGGGCCGTCCATGACGGAAAAAACCGTGGTAGAAGCGAGGGCGAGGAAAATATCGAGGTGTTCCCGGTTACGGTGGGTGGTCGGGGCCAAGCGATGTGCGTTTCTCTTGTACACGCATGCACGTGGGTGCGAGGCGTTGGGCTCTAACTGAACCTGAGCGAGGCGTTGGGCTCTAACTGAACCCGAGCGATTGCATTGCAGGCTAAGCATTACTGAACCCGAGCGAGCGATTCCTTCACTACTGCTACTAACTAAAGCCGATCGATGCTGCCTCTGGATGAACAGTGAGCGTTGCTGGGGGGTTTGGATGAACAGTTCCCAGTGGGGGTGGATGAACAGGACTCCGTGGTCTTGCCTCTGGATGAACAGGACCCCAATCGATCGAGACGGTTGGGGCTGGATGAACAGGACCCCGTGGAGGGCTGGATGAACGGGACCACCCCATGGAGGGCTGGATGAACAGTAGATGGTGGAGGGCTAGATGAATAGTAGCCCGTGGAGGGGTGGTTGAATAGGATCCCGTGGAGAGGAATGGTTGAACAGTAGCCAGTGGAGTAGCGCGCGGTGGAGGCTGGATGAGCAGGAGCCCATGGATGAACAGTCGTAGGTGGAGGCTGGAGGAGGTCGACGGTGGATGAATAGTAGCCCGTGGAGGCTGGAGGGGGTCGACGGTGGAGATGAACAGTATCTCGTGGAGTCCCTTTTTGCGGTATGCCACACCCCTCTCGATGAACAAGACCCCCATTTCGACCATAGCGCTCCAACACAAGTCCGTTTCGTCCGTTTTGCGGTACGCCACACCCCTCCCGATCAATAGGACCCCCGTTTCGACTATAGGAGGTCCGTTTCCTCCATTTTGCGGTACGCCAGACCCCTCCAGATGAACAGGATCCCGTTTCGAACGTGGCTGGTTGAACACAAGGCTGTTTCCTCCGTTCTGCGGTACGCCATGCCTCGTTTCCATCGGCTGTTCCGTCCAAGCCCTCCTGATCACTACTAGGGAAAAGGCTAGCAGCAGCGCGGGTTTTCAGGCTAGCAGCAACGCGGGTGGCCGGGCTACTAATAAGGCGCTACATCTAACTCATAGTAGTAGCGCGGCCCCAACCCGCGCTACTACTGTTGACGATATCAGCAGCGCTTTTTGTGAACGCGCTACTATTAACTAGCTGTAGCAATTTCGTCATCCCTCGCTACTGCTATATCTTTCATCATTTTCCCACTGCCCCATTCCCTTTCAGTTCTCCTTTCACTTTCAGTTCTCCTTTCAGATACTAGATACTAGGTACTGCTAGTAGATATCAAATTCATAAACCATTACTAGGTACGGTAGTACTCCCTTCGTTCCAAATTACTCGTCGTGGTTTTAGTTCAAACCACGACGAGTAATTTGGAACGAAGGGAGTACTAGATAACAATTTCATGCATAGCCAACATGCATCCTCAAGCAGTACATGGTCATATCAACGGCCATCATCATATGTAGTTCTAGATGATATCGACGACGATCATCATATGTAGTTCTAGATGATATAGACACACACACACACATATGTAGTTCTAGATGATATAGCCACACACACATATGTAGTTCTAGATGATATCAAAGACAATCATCATCCTCAAGCCTGGGCGGTTGGTGTTCCTGATAGTAATTAGGATGGCCTGTCCAACACAAAGATTCCTGCTATCGAGGAATTTGTTCCACCCAACCGAGCTTAAGTGTGTGCGACCGTCCGTGTCCACGCGGTAAGTACAGGTTGTGACGGAGCCCCTTGCAGTAAGGCGTAGTCCAGCTGAGCCTTCTTCATCAGGCTCGATACCATAACTCATAGATATGCTCTTTGCCAATTTCTGAATAAGAAAAACATATCAATTAATAAGCATGTGATCGAACTCTACACTAAAACATATATATCATCGACTAGATTCCACACAACATACCATATCATTGGACTGTACACTAAGTAATTCACACTATTAATTTGCATTTGTAAGTATAACATACCATATCATGTCGATCAACCATGGTATTTGTCAAGCGGGTCACGAATGGCACCCCGACAAAGTCAGCACGTGGCGGAATTATGTCCCACAGGTTGGACACCTCCTCCTCACTCAACCTTGTTCTTTGAGCTACGATGGCTTCATGAAGTGGGTCCTCATCATCTTCATCGAGTGGGTCCTCATTATCTTCATCATCTTCATCATCTTCGTCATCTTCATCATCTTC
This sequence comes from Triticum aestivum, assembly GCF_018294505.1. Classification (NCBI taxonomy): domain Eukaryota; kingdom Viridiplantae; phylum Streptophyta; class Magnoliopsida; order Poales; family Poaceae; genus Triticum; species Triticum aestivum. Next base: position 753,548,102 of record NC_057798.1, on the reverse strand, counting down.
CACCAGGTTGAGATAAATGACAGCTAGCTTGGGTCTTTCTGCTCGGAAGTTGAAGCTGATCAACTCACCACCAGTAAGATGCATGCGAGCGACGAAACGGGCCCATCCATCTCCTCCAATCTGCGACATATTGCGTCCTTTCTCGACCTCCATAGTGTACGGCCCCCCAGGAGCCTCAAATGTCACAGTGTCTCCTGTCAGCTTGTTGAATTTCAACCTCACATTGCATGGGACGATCTGTGTAAAATAAGCAAAATGACACAATGCAGTAATGCCAACACTAAAAATAAAATAGTTATTACATTTCATCTAATTTCTTACCGCCGCATGACGAAAACTCGGCTGGAAGTAGATGCAGAACAGCTTGCCAGTTGCAAGGCTGCTGGCGCATCTTGACTTGCACAGTTGACATAGTGGTGGTGGTGGTGGCGCCATTCTTCCTAAAGCAATATGAGCAAAGGATTACTAAATCAACTAAATCAAAATGTTCCTAAGTCAACTAAATCAACTAGCCTACTAAATCAACTAAATCAAAATGTTCTAAGTCAACTAAATCAACTAGCCTACTAAGTCAACTAAATCAAAATGTTCTAAGTCAACTAAATCAACTAGCCTACTAAATCAACTAAATCAAAATGTTCTAAGTCAACTAAATCAACTAAATAAATTAGCCTACTAAATCAACTAAATCAAAATGTTCTAAGTCAACTAAATCAACTAGCCTACTAAGTCAACTAAATCAACTACCCTACTAAATCAACTAAATCAAAATGTTCTAAGTCAACTAAATCAACTAGCCTACTAAGTCAACTAAATCAAAATGTTCTAAGTCAACTAAATCAACTAGCCTACTAAATCAACTAAATCATAATGTTCTAAGTCAACGAAATTAACTAAATGAATTAGCCTACTAAATCAACTAAATCAAAATGTTCTAAGTCAACTAAATCAACTAGCCTACTAAATCAACTAAATCAAAATGTTCTAAGTCAACTAAATCAACTAGCCTACTAAGTCAACTAAATTATATCAACTAAATCAAAATTTTGCATATGAGCAGGAGGGAGAAGGAGGGAGACTCGAGGAGGGAGAAGAGAGTAGGATGGAGGAGGAAGGCGGAGCGAGGAGGGGCCGGCCGGCGCGGCCAGTTGAGGGAGGACGGAGGAGGAAGGCGGAGCGAGGAGGGGCCGGCCGGCGCGGCAAGTTGAGGGAGGACGGAGGAGGAAGGCGGAGCGAGGAGGGGCCGGCCAGCGGCGAGTGGAGAGGGAGGACGGAGGAGGAGGCCGGTACCGAGTCCAGCAAGGAGGAGGAGGTGACGGCGCGCGGCGCAGACGGAGGAGGGGCGACGGGGGCGCGCGGCGCAGACGGATCGGAGAGGATTTTGAGTGGCTGTGTGTGAGTGGATCCGAAGGGAGGAGATGAGGGAGATGGATGGCTTAGCAGTAGCGCTCTTCAGGAAAACACGCTACTGCTAAGCTATCTAGCAGCAGCGCTTTTCACAGTAAAGCGCTACTGCTATGTGTCAGCATGCAAAAATAGACTTTGTTCAATATATCAAAAACACATTGATCATCAACGATCTTTTTGTGTACAATCTGATTTGACAATATGAGTCCTCACCGGTTTAGGAACAGGTGAAGACTCATATTGCAGCCACAAATTCTACACATAGAGTTCAATGAAGATCAAGTGCTTGTCAAAGTGTGAGAAGTAACATATTTAAGGTGGTAGAAACTCTCTTCACGGAGCGAGGTGGGACTAAATTTTTGTAGGAAACTTAGCAGTAGCGCTTATCCGAGAAATGCGCTGCTACTATGCCGCGTAGCAGTAGCGCGCATCGCCCTAATGCGTTGCTACTATAACTAGCCTCGCGGCGGCCTTGTAGGAATTATAGAAGCAGCGCGTCTTTCGGATGACGCGCTACTGCTATATTTGTCTCAGCAGCGAGTTTCGTCCGTACGCGCTACTGCTAGTTAGCAGCAGCGAGTTATTTTGGAGCGCGCTTCTGATAAGATTATGTGTATAGGCTTTTCCCTAGTAGTGGATGAACACGACAACGCATTCCGTTCCGACCCAGCCGGTTGGCTCCCCATGAAAACGACGACGACGCGGTTTCTCCGTTCCGACCCAGCCATGTACACGAGCCCTGGCCGTATGTACGCGTGAGTAGGCCTTTGAGACCCCGCCCGTATGTACATACATGGTCGTATTTACTTTCTTGCACCCAGGCCGCTGTACGTACGTGTACATGCTACGTGCGCGCCTCTACTACAACATGTGCGTGCCTCTACATCGACCAGTATGTACGTACACGTTCGCGACCAGAATGACAACGCTACGTATGCTTCGACCAGGTGGGTCCCGACTGTCAGGCACTTCCTTGCGTGCATTGATGTAGCTGGTAGGTCCCAGCAGTCAGGGGTGAATCGTTTTTTTGCCCAGACGCACTTCCTTGCGTGCGAAGATGTAGCCGGTAGGTCCCAGCAGTCAGGGGGGAAACATTTTTTTCGCGAAATACAGTTGCTCATCTGGTGGGTCCCTGCTATTAGGTGGAGGAATAATTATTGTGCACGTAATAAGGAGGCACGTCCTTGCGGTCGCCGTGGACCCAACTGTCAGCCTCTCCACGTATAGTACTCTTCCGATAGAAGTCATTCCTTGACCACGTTGACCACGCCGCGCCGAGAGCACTAGGGCGGTGGACGACGGCGAGGCCTAGGAAAGGGACGATGTGGAGCCGGGGAAGACTCGATAGTTGTTTCCCATGCGGAGGGGAGTACGACTGTACGAGGGTTTACTGGTTCGTCTGTCGTCGTCGGAGAATAACAGTAGGTGTGGGTGAGTAGAGGGATGGCTAGGCCAGCGATGGGAGTACGGTGGGGCGGTAAGGCCTGCGCGGCAGCATAGCCTACCGCGGGGAGGAGGGAGCAGGCAGTCCCGTCGCCGCTTGTTTGAGCGGCTAGAGCAGGAAGAGCAGAGATTGAAGAAGCATGACGGCCATTGGTTGGACATCCAACAGTCACTGCTTGTGCATCAACCTTTTTTTAGGAAAGCCTCAAATCTGTGGAAAACAACATACAGCCCATCTGCCATTATTTCTAATAATTTACATCCCATTTGCTAATTCTTAAGGTTTTTTGCAGCCCATATTCTTTTTGTTAGCATTACAACCCATATTGTGGCCATGGTTAAAAAACTATACGAAATTTTGCATATTTCGGTGCGGTCCAAACTGTTTTTAATCCCAAAATTTCGAGTCACATTCAAACTGATTTTAAAAATAAATGTATATCAATATAAAATCCAACAAATTGTCCACGCATAAAAATCAATGCAATTTAGAATCTTGAAATGAAAAAAAGGAATTTGAAACTAATTGTCGGTTTGATGTGTTTTAAAAATGTACAACCCATTTCTCATTACTGATAGGCCATTTTCTTGGCCAGCCGAATGAAGCTCTCCTCGTCTTGAAAGATTTGCAGCTCAACAGGCCTGACAAAGCGAGTTACTTGGCAAATCACAAAAAAACTGGGTTGTGGCCATGGACCCAGCTATCAGCCTCTCCACGTACAGTACTCTTCCGATGGAAGTCAGCTGTTGACCACATTGACCACGCCGCGCTGAGAGCACCAAGGAGGTGGACGAAAGCAAGGCCTAGGAAGGGGACGACGTGGAGCCGGGGAAGACGCGACAGTGGATGCCCACACGGAGAGGAGTACGAGGGTTCACTGGTTCTGATGTGGTGTGAGGCTGCCATCACTGCAGAATAACAGGGGGTGTGGGTGAGTGGAGGGATGGCCTGGCCAGCGGTGCGAGTAGTATAGGAGCGGTGAGGCCTCCGCGGCAGCATAGCCAGCCACGGGAGGCAGGAGCAGGCGGCACGACCGGCGCTGCTTTGGGTGGCTGGAGCAAGAAGACCAGAGGTTGAAGAAGCACTATGGCCGTTGGATGGACATCAAGATGGTCACTGGAGCTAGAATCGTTCATATTCATTAAGTTGACAAAGCCCTCCGTCCCCGTCAAATTAGTAGGCCCACAAGTCAGCCACACACTATGGTGGGTCCCAGCTAGCAGGGGCTATTCATTTTTTTGTGCGTAATAAGGAGGCACTTCCTTGCATGCGAAGATATAGCTGGTGGGTCTGACCTGTCAGCGGTGGGAACATTTTTTTGTGAAATACAGAGGCCCTTCCGGTGGGTCCCAGCTGTCAGGTGGAGGAATCATTATTTTGCACGTAATAAGGAGGTATTTCCTTGCGTGCGTCCATGGACCCAGCTGTCAGCCTCTCCACGCACAGTCTACTCCCGATGGTGTCGTTCATTGACCATGTTGACCACTCTGCGCCGAGCGCATCCAAGGTGGTGGACGACGGTGAGGCCTAGGAAGGGGACGAAACGGAGCCGGGAAAGACGCGGCAGTGGATGCCTACGCGGAGAGGAGTACGAGGGTTCACTGGTTCAGCTGCGGTGTGAGGCTGCCGTTGCCGAAGGGCCTGGCTAGCGGTGGGAGTAGCAGGGGGCGGTGAGGCCTCAATGGCAACACAGCCGGCCACTGGAGGCACGAGCAGGCGGTCTTGCCGGCGCTGGTTTGGGCGGCTGGTGCAAGAAGAGCAGTGATTGAAAAAGCAGCAGGACCATTTGATTCAAATCCAACAGTTACTACTGCTAGAATTGTTTGTTGACTAAGTTGACAAGCCCTGCGTACGCGTCAACTTAGTAAGCCCACAGGTCAGCCTCCCAACCGGTGCACCCCAGATGGGAGTGGGAGGAATCATTTTTTTCGCGTAATAAGGAGTCAGTTGATTGCGTGCGACCAGGCCAGCAGAGGGAGTAGGGTGGGCCGGGGAAGCCTGTGCGGCATCACAGCGGGCCACAAGAGGAGGGAGCAGGCAGTCCCGCCGGCGCTAGTTTAGGCGGCTGGAGCAGGAAGATCAGAGATTAAAGAAGCACGTCGACCGTTGGATGGACATCCAACATTCACTGCTGCTAGAATCGTGTGTTGACTGACAAAGCCTTGCGTAAACAAGTCAGCCTCGAAATCTATGGCGTGTACAGCCCATTTGCTATTATTTTTATAATTTTTACTCATTTTCTAATTCATATGGAATTTATTACAACCCGTTTTCCATTTTTAGAATTGCTGTCCATTTTCCGGTCAGTACCAGGGTTATAAAAATTAACTAAATATGTGGGAAATTTTGAAAATTCACAAATTTTTGCTGGGGAACAAAATATTCTTAATCCAAAAATTAGTAGCCATACTAAAACAAATTTAAAATAAATTAGTACTATGTCATGTTAAATCCAATGAAATACGGAGTATAAGATATCAGTGAAGAACAAAAACAAAAAAAGAAACTAATATCCCATTTGCTATAATTTTTTGGAATTTTCAACCCCTTTTGATATTACTTTTAACAGACACTGACCATACTCTTTGGCCAGGCCGGAATGCATCCCTCCTCGTCTTGAATGATTTGTAGCCCAATAAGTCGGAGAAAACAAATAGGCCTAGCTTGGGTATTCTTCAAAAAGAAATACTGGGCTTCCTATTTTCCCAAAGAAAAAACTACTGGGTTGGTCATGTTGTTAGACGGGCCACAGAGACCGCACAACCCAGTTTATAGCGTGCTCCTCCGAATTAATACTCAGAAAAAAAGTTGTGCAATTCTGTCGTTAATTGACTATAAGTTGGAAATTATGTGGATCCCAGATATCAGCCGGGTGGATTAGAGTAAAAAAAACGAGGGGTTCATCTGAGTAGTAAAAGAGGCACCTGCTTGTGTTCGGGAGTGGACCTGGTGGGTCTGTACTGTCATACTCACAACTACAGTGCTCTCCCGATTCACTATGTTGACAGGGACCGTTTAAAAAAAAAACTATGTTGACAGGGCCGGACGGCGGTGCCGCGGCAAGCGCACCAAGGCGGAGGATAAAGTGTCGACAATGTGCTGGGCTGGGTTGGACATTCTTATTGAAAAATAAAAATGGACCGGAACTATTTACGACGTTGACTATGATTTGCATGGGTCCGTTGGTTGCAGGAAGAAAATGCTGGGAGAAAGAAGGCTGGTCGCTATCTTTGCCTAAGAATAATATCGACTGAATGTAATGACACTATCATAGGAAATAATATCCTCCTGTTAAATTGTGAATTTAAAGAACTGGTGCATGAGCATTTAGCTTTATTTATTTATTTACTTATTTATGTTTAGGGGACCATGAGCATGTACCTAGGCCGGATTCATGTGAGAGCCTCCCTTGCAGTTAATTATGGGCTTCTCTATTGGACCTTCATCAGTGGGCTGCATGTTATCAACAAGTGGAAAATGTGTTCCGTACGAAAAATAGTATGCGCTACGTACGGTACGGGGCACTAAAGGATCGAACCGTGCAACGACTTCCAAAACATTGTGTTTGTCGTCCTAACAACACATTTATTCAACCAATAGATGAAATATACTACTTATTGTATATTGAAACAGCAGCAGCAACAACCATGGCTAGGGGTGCAATAGAAGCAGTAAGCAGGCCAGAAGAGTGAAGACGCAGCTCTCTCTTCCAAACCAAACATCAGCCATCATTATAAAAGGGCTACAAAAAAAAGAACAAATGTATGCACCAAACCAAATAAAGATCCTACTACAACAAGTGTACGCATCTAACTAACTGGCTCAGTTAGACGTTACTATTTATTAAGCTGTGAAGATTGGCTGATGACTTGAAACAGATGGGTGCCTGACGGCGGAAACTCCAGCTAGCACGTCGAAGTCTGATACTTGCGACCCTCTCTCCTACTTTGGGCTGCAAAGTGTGGCGGCACATATCAGGGTATGGTGCATGCAGAGACGCATGGTACGCTGTGTACACACAATTTTGCTTGATGAACGAAACCGCGCTGCCATCATGATCCTTGCCGTCGGTTATCTCCTGATTAATCGGATAATTCAGTCCGACAAACAGAGAGCTGAAGGAAATATGCCCTAGAGGCAATAATAAAGTTATTATTTATTTCCTTATATCATGATAAATGTTTATTATTCATGCTAGAATTGTATTAACCGGAAACATAATACATGTGTGAATATATAGACAAACAGAGTGTCACTAGTATGCCTCTACTTGACTAGCTTGTTAATCAAAGATGGTTATGTTTCCTAACCATGAACAAGGAGTTGTTATTTGATTAACAAGGTCACATCATTAGTTGAATGATCTGATTGACATGACCCATTCCGTTAGCTTAGCACACGATCGTTTAGTATGTTGCTATTGCTTTCTCCATGACTTATACATGTTCCTATGACTATGAGATTATGCAACTCCCGTTTACCGGAGGAACACTTTGTGTGCTACCAAACGTCACAACGTAACTGGGTGATTATAAAGGTGCTCTACAGGTGTCTCGGAAGGTACTTGTTGGGTTGGCGTATTTCGAGATTAGGATTTGTCACTCCGAATGTCGGAGAGGTATCTCTGGGCCCTCTCGGTAATGCACATCACTTAAGCCTTGCAAGCATTGCAACTAATGAGTTAGTTGCGAGATGATGTATTACGTAACGAGTAAAGAGACTTGCCAGTAACGAGATTGAACTAGGTATTGGATACCGACGATCGAATCTCGGGCAAGTAACATACCGATGACAAAGGGAACAACATATGTTGTTATGCGGTTTGACCGATAAAGATCTTCGTAGAATATGTAGGAACCAATATGGGCATCCAGGTCCCGCTATTGGTTATTGACCGGAGACGTGTCTCGGTCATGTCTACATTGTTCTCGAACCGTAGGGTCCGCACGCTTAAGGTTTCGATGACGGTTATATTATGAGTTTATGTATTTTGATGTACCGAAGGTTGTTCGGAGTCCCGGATATGATCACGGACATGACGAGGAGTCTCGAAATGGTCGAGACATAAAGATTGATATATTGGACGGATATATTTGGACACTGGAAAGGTTCCGGAGAAGTTTGGAGCTCCGGGAGGTTACCGGAACCCCCCGAGAGGTATATGGGCCTTATTGGGCCCATGTAGGAGGAAGGGAGAAGGAACAAGGGAGGGGGGTGCGCCCCCCCAAGCCCAAACCGAATTGGGGAGGGGGGCCGGCCCCCCCTTTCCTTTCTCCTTCCCCCTCTTCCTAATACTACTACTAGTACTACTTCCTAATACTAGTACTCTTTCCTTCCCCCTCCAAATAAGATAAGGAAAAGGGAGGGAAACCTACTTGGAGTAGGTTTCCCCCTCCTCTATGGCGTGCCCCCCTTGGGCCGGCCTCCTCCTCCCTCCCTCCTTTATATACGGGGGTAGGGGGGCACCCTAGAACACACAAGTTGATCATTGATCGTTCCTTAGCCGTGTGCGGTGCCCGCCTCCACGATATTACACCTCGATCATATTGTAGCGGTGCTTAGGCGAAGCCCTGCGACAGGAGAACATCAAGATCGTCACCACACCGTCGTGCTGACGGAACTCCCCCTCGGAGCCTCTACTGGATTGGAGATCGAGGCTGCGTCATCGAGCTGTACGCGTGTCAAGAACTCGGAGGTGCCGGAGTAACGGTGCTTGGATCGGTTGGACCGGGAGGACGTACGACTACTTCCACTACGTTGTGTCAACGCTTCCGCTTCGGTCTACGAGGGTACGTAGACAACACTCTCCCCTCTCGTTGCTATGCATCACCATGATCTTGCGTGTGCGTAGGAAATTTTTTGAAATTACTACGTTCCCCAACAGTGGCATCCGAGCCTAGGTTTTTATGGTTTGATGTTATATGCACGAGTAGAACACAAGTGAGTTGTGGGCGATATAAGTCATACTGCTTACCAGCATGTCATACTTTGGTTCGGCGGTATTGTTGGATGAAGCGGCCCAGACCGACATTACGCGTACGCTTACGCGAGACTAGTTTTACCGCCGTGCTTTGCACACAGGTGACTAGCGGGTGTCAGTTTCTCCAACTTTAGTTGAACCGAGTGTGGCTACGCCCGGTCCTTGCGAAAGTTAAAACAGCATCAACTTGACAAACTATCGTTGTGGTTTTGATGCGTAGGTGAGATTGGTTCTTGCTTAAGCCCGTAGCAGCCACGTAAAATTTGCAACAACAAAGTAGAGGACGTCTAACTTGTTTTTGCAGGGCATGTTGTGATGTGATATGGTCAAGACGTGATAAGATATAAGTTGTTGTATGAGATGATCATGTTTTGTTGAAGTTATCGGCAACTGGCAGAAGCCCTATGGATGTCTCTTTGTTGCATAAGATGCAAGTGCCAAATAATTGCTTTACTTTATCGCTATACGATAGCAATAGTTGCAAGAGCAATAGTTGGTGAGACAACCATGTGATGACACATTGATATAGATCAAGATGATGAAGATCATGGTGTCGTGCCGGTGACGATAGAGATCATGACAGTACTTTGGAGATGGAGATCAAAAGCGCAAGATGATCATGGCCATATCATGTCACATATTTTGATTGCATATGATGTTTATCTATTATACATCTTATTCTTGCTTTGATTGACGGTAGCATTTTAAGATGATCTCTCACTAATTATCAAGAAGTGTTCTCCCTGAGTATGCACCATTGCCAAAGTTCGTCGTGCCCAGACACCACGTGATGATCGGGTGTGATAAGCTCTACGTCCATCTACAACGGGTGCAAGCCAGTTTTGCACACGCGGAATACTCAGGTTAAACTTGACGAGCCTAGCATATGCAGATATGGCCTCGGAACACGGAGAGAGAAAGGTCGAGCGTGAATCATATAGTAGATATGATCAACATAATGATGTTCACCATTGAAAACTACTCCATCTCACGTGATGATCGGTTATGGTTTAGTTGATCTGGATCACGTGATCACTTAGAGGATTAGAGGGATGTCTATCTAAGTGGGAGTTCTTAAGTAATATGATTAATTGAACTTTAATTTATCATGAACTTAGTCCTAGTAGTATTTTGCAAATTATGTTGTAAGATCAATAACTTGCGTTGTTGCTTTCATATGTTTATTTTGATATGTTCCTAGAGAAAATTGTGTTGAAAAATGTTAGTAGCAATGATACGGATTGGATCCGTGACATGAGGTTTATCCTCATTGCTGCGCAGAAGAATTATGTCCTTGATGCACCGCTAGGTGACAAACCTATTGCAGGAGCAGATGCAGACGTTATGAACATTTGGCTAGCTCAATATGATGACTACTTGATAGTTTTGTGCACCATGCTTTATGGCTTAGAATCGGGACTTCAAAGATGTTTTGAACATCATGGACCATATGAGATGTTCCAGGAGTTGAAGTTAATATTTCAAGCAAATACCCGAGTTGAGAGATATGAAGTCTCCAACAAGTTCTATAGCTAAAAGATGGAGGAGAATCACTCAACTAGTGAGCATGTGCTCAGATTGTCTGGGTACTACAATCGCTTGAATCAAGTGGGAGTTAATCTTCCAGATAAGATAGTGATTGACAGAATTCTCTAGTCACCATCACCAAGTTAGTAGAACTTCATGATGAACTATAGTATGCAAGGGATGATGAAAATGATTCCCGAGTTTTTTCATGATGATGAAATCGATGAAGGTAGAAATCAAGAAAGAACATCAAGTGTTGATGGTTAACAAGACCACTAGTTGTAAGTGCATCTAGTGCCCCTTAGTGATTTTGGTGTATTGAAGACTTATAGGTTAAGTAACTGATGCGTTTGTAAGTATACACAGGTCTATAAGTCTATGAGGAGTTTGATATTTACAGAGAAAGTCGACCCCTAAAAATGAAGTTCTTCAACTGAAGACTTTGATATTCTGAAGACTTTCTGAAGACTTTGAAAGTGAAGAAATTGGTGTGACCATGAAGACTTGATATTCATTCGAGGAATATGAAGCGTGAAGACTTTTGTTTTCGTAGGTTCATTTTCTCTTTCTTGAGTCATACGAAACACCGTACTGTTAAAGGGGGTCGAGGAAATACTAAGGAAAAATTTCCATGTGATGCTCAACTCAAAATCCTACACCTACCAATCCCTTCGAGTGAAGCCATTGGAAATCTCATACAGTTCAGTCAAATTCTTCAGTGACAGAGACGCAGTTCTTCTGGTCACTGATGACTTTGCTCTGACTGAGGAGTTAGGAATTCGCCAGTGCGAATTGCCTACACAGTGAGGAACATGATAGCCCTGAGGACTTTGAAAGTCAAATTCCGACAGTTGCTGTGCTGCGCGCCGGCGGACCAAAATATCTTATCCACCTAACGGTCATATCATTGAAGGGCATTTATGTCTTATCATGTCGGGCTGCTCCCTAGGCTATAAATAGCCGCCCCCTACAACCACTAGCTGGTTGGCTACTCCGAGAGAACTTGACACTTGTCATTTGAGAGCAACCCATCCTCCGAGGACTTTGAGCGAAAATCATCAAGTGAGGAAAATCCCAAAACCAAACCCACAAAACCCCAAGTGATTGAGCATCACTGAAGAAATTGATCCTGCGTGGATCCGACGCTTGTTACCTTTGAAGACTGTGCTTCTTCCAGACGGTTAGGCGTCAAGGTCTAGAGCATCCAAGAGGAATTGTGGATCGCCGAGTGACCAAGTCTGTGAAGGTTTGGAAGTCACCTGAAGACTTACCACGAGTGATTGGACGAGGCCTGCGTGGTCTTAGTTCAAGGAGAATACGGTGAGGACTGGGTGTCCTGAGTTGCGGCTCAGAGACTGGGTGTCCGGTACTGTGTGTCCTCGAGTTTAAATACTCAGCCGCTCCAACCAGACGTACAACTGAGACAGCAGTTGGAACTGGTTTACCAAATCATTGTCTTCACCAACTGACTGGTTCTATTTCCTCAACTCATCCATTTCCTCAGTCTGTGTTGTATGTTGTTCATATCTGTGCTTGAAGACTTTGACTGAAGACTTTCACAAATTCCTTAGTTCAATTTCTTCAGTCTGTTTGTCTTCATCTTGTTATCCTGTGTTTACGCTTCCTGGACTCTGTTCTAGTCTTAATTTCATCATGTTGACTATGTGTGTAATCTGTTATGTTTACCTCTGAGTACATATTCCGCTGCAAATAGTTCTTCGCTAAGGAATTTCCTCACCGGCAAATTCCTCAGTGAAGAATTTCATAAAAATCGCCTATTCACCCCCCCTCTAGTCGATATAACGCACTTTCAATTGGTATCAGAGCAAGGTACTCCCTTGTTCTGTGTGATTTTGGTTTAACCACCTGGAGTTCTAGTTATGTCGACCGCAGGTATGATCAAGGTCTCGGCTGGGTGTCCTACCTTTGATGGAACGGACTATCCCTACTGGAAGAACAAGATGCAGATGCATCTTGAGGCAATTGATAATGATCTCTGGTATGTTGTGGAAAATGGTGTCCCCGCTGTCACTGAAACACTGACCGCTACTGATGTGAAGAGATTCAAACAACTCGACTCTCAAGCGAAGAATATCATCTGTGGCCATCTGAGCAAAGGACAGTATGGAAGAGTGAGTGCTTTGGAAACTGCCAAGCTTATCTGGGATAGGCTGTCCAAAGTAAATGAAGGAGTCTCAACTCAGCGTGACTCTCGAGTCGATGTTCTTCGGAATCTCTTCAACCGCTTCAAAAGACTCGACAATGAAAATGTCCAACAAACCTTCGATCGCCTCACTGACATCTCAAATGAGCTTCAAGCCCTCGGTGCCACTGACATCACTGATCATGAAGTAGTGAAGAAACTGCTAAGATCGCTTGATTCCTCATTTGATACTCTGGGACTGATGATACAAGAGCGTGCTGACTACAAGTCACTTGATCCTGCTGATATCCTCGAAAGGCTTAACACTCACGAGTTCCAGCTTGCTGAAAAGAGAGATCTCTATGGTTCAAGCTATGGCAAACCACGTGCCCTGAAGGCCAAGGCTGTGTCTGACTCTGAATATGAGGATTCTGGTAGTAGCCTTGGTGATCCTGAAGAATTGAGCCAGGAGCTAGCACTACTCGTGAAGAAATTCCAGAAGTTCTCAAGATGTGGTCGCTTTGTAAAATCCTCAAGAAGCAGTGATTCCTCATCAAGTGACTATAAGAGAAGGCTGTGCCACAAATGCAAGAAACCTGGTCACTATATTCAAGATTGTCCTTAGTGGGAAAAGGAAATGAAGAAGAAGAAATACAAGGATTACAGTTCTGATGATGCAAAGAAGAAGAAGAAATCGTCAAAATCTTCATCATCAAAATCCTCGAAGTCTTCATCTCACAAGAAGAGCAACTCCAAGAAGGCTCGGGCATTCATTGGCAAGGAAATGGACTCTGAAGCTGAATCTGAGGAAAATGAGGAAGAGGAGGTGTCTGAAGAATCTGAATCTGGTGTGGCAAGTCACGTGGCTCAAACTATGGCTCAAACTATGGCAAACCACGTGCCCTGAAGGCTAAGGTTGTGTCTGACTCTGAATCTGAGGATTCTGGTAGTAGCCTTGGTGATCCTGAAGAACTGAGCCAGGATCTAGCTCTCCTTGTGAAGAAATTCCAGAAGTTCACAAGACGTGGTCATTTTGGAAAACCCTCAAGAGGAAGTGATTCTTCATCCAGTGACTACAAGAGAAGACTTTGCCACAAATGCAAGAAGCCTGGTCACTATATTCAAGATTGTCCTTAGTGGGAAAAGGAAATGAAGAAGAAGAAATACAAGGACTACAGTTCTGATGATATGAAGAAGAAGAAGAGATCATCAAAATCTTCGTCTTCAAAACCATCAAAGTCTTCATCTCACAAGAAGGGCAGCTCCAAGAAGGCTTGGGCATTCATTAGCAAGGAAATGGACTCTGAAGCTGAATCTGAGGAAAATGATGAAGAAGAGGAGTCTGAAGAATCTGAGTCTGGTGTGGCGAGTCTGGCCGTTGCTACTGCTTTCGTCAGCAAGTCCATCTTCAACACTAAAGAAACTGGTTCCACCTACAAGCCTGATGAAGATAATGATGGCTACGCTCCCACCTATTGCTTCATGGCAAAAGCCGCTAAGGTACTCAAATACAACTCCTCTGATTCCAGTGAAAATGAATCTGATGAGGATCTTAAGCCTAGCTACTCTAAACTTGCTAAAATTGCTGTGAAACAACAACGGGCTCTTGAAAAGGTTCAAAACATGCTAGATAAAAGTGATGATATGTTGGGTGAAGAAATGGATCGCACTAAAGCCCTGACTGAAAATCTTCAGAGACTTCAGTCTAAGTATGATAACCTTCAAGGTCATCATAACTCTCTCTTGTCTGATCATGAGAAACTTTCTTATGAATTTCTTCAAGAAAAGCAAGACAATGAGAAGCTTTCTCTTGAAGCTATTCAAAGAAAGGTAGATCTTGAAAAGCTAAGAGTATGTTATGAAGATCTTCAGAAGGAGCGCGATTCATTACTAGCTCAACAAATCAGCGCTTCTCAGGAAGAATTTGTTCCCCCATGCTTAAAGTGCATTGAACGTGAATCTGCTAATTCTTCACCTGAATGTTCAAATGGTTCAAATGTTACAAATTCTTCATCTGCCTCTGCTATCATTAATTCCTCATATGAGGACTTTACTAGTATCACTGACCATGCAGGGCTGAAGGAATTGTACATGACAGGCATGTACAAAAGCCTCAAAGGGCATCAGACACTTTGTGATGTGCTCAAAAAGCAGATCCTCAACAGAAACCCTAGGAAAGAGGGTATTGCCTTTGAGAGGAAACTGAATGCCGATGGAACATATTGGAAGCCTGAGCAGTATCCCAAAACCTCATGGGTTGCTGCGAAGGGACCTCCAGTTGATCCATCTAACTTATCTGGCTTTACATGTGAATCCCCTCATTCTTCTGATGAGTCATTTGATTCAAACTATAAACTGTTCAAAAATCAGAATGGTGAAGTATTTGCTAGATATGTTGGCACTAACTGCAGGAACGGTTCCCCTATGAAGAAAATCTGGGTTCCCAAAAGCTGTGTTGAAAGTCTTTAGGTGAATGTCCTCATGACACCACCTGTGAAGAACAGGAACCCCAGATCAAATTCTTCATATGGACCAAACTCTTCATATGGATCCAAGTCATCATATGGACCAAATTCTTCACGAGGATCAAATTCCTCAACTGGGTCAAAGTCCTCATATGATTATCACCATGCTAACAAATCTATCTCGCAGGGTAAAGCTAAGGGCTATGAATATGTGCATTATTCTTCAAACCATTATGTTCATAAGTCCTCGAAGAATTACTCTGCTTATTCATATGCTTACCCTAACCCTTCCTATGCTAAGCGAAACGGTTTGGCATCTTTGCCTCCTTTCTCACATGGTGCACGCAGGATGATGAACTCTTTGCCACCCCTCCAGATGTGGGTGGCGAAGAAAAAGAACTAATCTTTTCTGCTGGGTCAGGTCTCCAGACGTGCTCGAACGTCTGAAGAATTTGCTGGGGACCTGACAAAATGCCTGAAAGGACGCAGGCGAATCATGATGAAATGAACTTTCATTTCACACATCCTCATACTGCTATATCTGTCTACTGCTTGATGAAATTCATCTGATGAACTTGATATCATATTCTTCACTGATGAAGCATATGAGATTGTAAGTTACACTAATTCATCTGCAGGATGATCAACCCAAAACCACTGAATGGGTCCTCGATAGTGGATGTACAAATCACATGACTGGTGACAAGAATCTATTGATGGATGCTCCTTTATCACCGTCACCTCTGAAGCATATCATATTTGCTGACAAAGGCAAAAGTCAGGTATTGGGTCTTGGTAAGGTTGCTATCTCTAAGGATAAGCACATGGACAAGGTCATGCTTGTTGAGTCCTTAGGATACAATCTCATGTCAGTCTCAATGCTTTGTGATCTTGATATGGTTGTTGTCTTTGGCAAATATCGCTGTGTTGTGATTATGGAAGCTGACAATTCCAAAGTCTTTGAAGGCTTTAGGAGAGGAGATCTGTATATTGTTGATTTCTCTACAGGACCACAACCAGCCATGTGTCTACTTGCAAAAGCTTCAGAAGGCTGGCTATGGCATCGACGACTTGGTCATGCAGGCATGAGGAATTTGAACACGCTTGCAAAGAAGAAGCATGTCATTGGCATTGAGAATGTCAAATTCCTCAAGGATCACTTATGCGGAGCATGTGAAGCCGGAAAAATGACCAAGGCCAAGCATCCAGCAAAGACTATCATGACCACTACCCGTCCATTCGAATTGCTTCACATGGACCTCTTCGGACCTAATCATTATTCAGCAGTCACTAATGATGCATCTCTATATGGTTTTGTCATTGTTGATGATTATTCTCGATATACATGGGTACACATTGTTACTTACAAACATGAAGTGCAGGAAGTCTTCAAACGATTTTCCTCGAGGGCTTCAACCAACTTCGGTGTGAAGATCAAGCATATCAGAAGTGACAATGGAACTGAGTTCAAGAATTCTGGTCTTGATGCCTATCTTGATGAACTTGGTATTACTCATGAATTATCTTCTCCTTATACTCCTCAGCAGAATGGCGTCGTGGAGCGCAAGAACAGAACTCTTGTTGAGATGGCTCGCACTATGCTTGATGAATACAAAACGCCTCAGCGTTTCTGGATTGATGCAATTGACACTGCCTGCCACATCATCAACAGAGTATATCTTCACAAATTCTTCAAGAAGACTGCCTATGAACTCCTCACGGACAAGAAACCCAATGTGAGTTATTTCAAAGTCTTCGGTGCTAAATGTTGGATTAGAGATCCTCATCACAACTCTAAATTTGCACCGAAAGCACATGAAGGTTTTATGCTTGGTTACGGAAAGGACTCGCACACCTACAGAGTCTTCAACATTGTTCTTCACAAGATTGTTGACACTGTAGATGTGCGGTTCAATGAAACTAATGGCTCGCAAAGAGAGCACCTACCTTCTGTGTTAGATGAACCAGCACCTGAGGATGCTATCAAGCTCAAGGCAACTGAGGATGTCATTCCTACTAAAGAATCTGGTGAAGAATTCATTCCTGTTCGTGAAGAACGTCGAGCTGATGCACCTGAAGAACGTGATGAGGAAATTGGTGCTGAAGAAAATGCTGATCAAAATCCTCAGCGACAACCCACTCATCCACGCTTTGCAAAAGAAGTGCAAGTGGAGAAGATCATCGATGACATCAGCGCACCAGGTCCTCTCACCCGCTCAAAAGCCTCACACTTATCTAACTTTTGTGGGCACTATGCTTTTGTCTCTATCTCAGAGCCCACTAAGGTAGATGAAGCATTTCTGGAGCCGGAGTGGATTCAGGCTATGCAAGAAGAATTACATCAGTTCGAATTGAACAATGTCTGGGAATTGGTAAATCGCCCAGATCCTCGCAAGCATAATATCATTGGCACAAAGTGGATCTACCGCAACAAACAAGATGAAAATGGCCTTGTGGTGAGGAATAAGGCACGACTAGTAGCTCAAGGCTACACACAGGTTGAAGGAATTGATTTCGATGAAACTTTTGCACCTGTTGCTAGACTTGAAGCTATTCGCATTTTACTTGCCTATGCTAACCATCATGATATCATCTTATATCAAATGGATGTGAAAAGTGCATTCCTCAATGATAAGCTTGAGGAAGAAGTATATGTTGCTCAACCCCCAGGTTTTGAAGATCCCAAGAATCCTGACAAAGTCTTTAGACTAAATAAGGCCCTCTATGGCCTCAAGCAAGCCCCTCGGGCGTGGTATGATACATTGAAGGAATTCTTCGTGAAGAATGGCTTCACACCTGGTTCACTCGACCCTACTCTATTTACTAAATCATATGATGGTGAACTATTTGTGTGCCAAATATATGTTGATGATATTATCTTTGGCTGTACTAACCAACGATATAGTGATGAATTTATCTATATGATGAGTGAAGAATATCAAATGTCTATGAAGGGAGAGTTGAAATTCTTTTTAGGTCTTCAAATTCGTCAGCAGCGCAATGGCATATTCATATCTCAGGAGAAATACCTCAAAGATGTACTGAGGAAATTCGGCATGCAAGATTGCAAAGGCGTCAAAATTCCTATGCCCACAAATGGCCATCTATGCACTGATGAAAATGTATTGACTTCGATCACAAGGTATACCGCTCCATGATTGGTTCTTTATTGTACTTATGTGCATCTAGGCCAGATATAATGCTTAGTGTTTGCATGTGTGCCCGATTTCAAGCTGCATCGAAGGAATCACACCATAAGGCTGTGAAGCATATTCTTCGATATCTAGCTCACACACCAACACTAGGATTATGGTACCCCAAGGGCTCTGCTTTTGATCTCATTGGATATTCTGACTCTGACTATGCCGGTGATCGTGTGGACCGCAAGTCAACATCTGGCACTTGTCATTTCCTCGGACGATCTTTGGTCTGTTGTTCCTCGAAGAAACAGAACTGTGTATCACTGTCTACTGCTGAAGCTGAATACATTGCTGCTGGGTCATGCTGTGCTCAACTGCTTTGGATGAAGCAAACCCTCAAGGACTATGGCGTCAACGTGAAGAATGTGCCTCTCCTCTGCGACAACGAGAGTGCCGTCAAGATTGCTCACAACCCAGTTCAGCACTCGAAGACTAAGCACATCCAGATTCGTCATCATTTTCTTCGTGATCATGTGTTGAAGGGCGATATCTCCATCGAGCATGTGAATACTGAAGAACAGCTGGCTGATATCTTCACCAAGCCCTTGGATGAGAAGAGATTTAGCAAGTTGCGGTGTGAGCTAAATATCTTAGAATCTTCGAATGTTCTTTGAAAAGGATACACATCCTAACACTTATGCATAATTGATGACTTAGATGTGCAACACATGAAGAAACGTTGTTCCTCAATCAATGAAGAATAACACTCTAAGTGTGAAGAAATCAATGAAGAATTTGATTCTCAGAACCCTACGACAATTGTACGCGGTGTCTGAAATCATCATTCTTATACGGTGGGCTACGCCACCACAAAAGTTGAAAATCTTCAATTTGAGTTTTTCCTCGTTTTGAAATTCCTCATTTTTCAAATTCTTCAACTTTGCAAATTCTTCAGTATTTCCGTTGTCTTTCTTCATTGGCTATATATATATAAGTTTATGTCCTCTACAACATTCACTTATTGCTATTTCTTCAAGTTGCGATTTCTGCTAAGTGAATGTGATCGGACCCTTCCCCTCTATGCTATACTCAATCCAATCTATTCACAAATTCTTCATGTGCGTTCTGATTGAAACTCGTTCAAAGTCTTCACTGGTCCTTGACAGCTGAGGAAATTGCGAACGAAACTTTTTAAACAAATCTTATCCAAGTTTTCGGTTTTACCGCTCAAACCGTTCCGTATCCCACGATGTATTAGTTTAATCACCCACGATCTTACACGATCTCATCTGCACAGTACGTGGGTGACACACGTCGCGTGAAGGAAAAAGGGTAGGGGCATGTTCGTCCAAAATCTTCGGGCGAACAGTTTTTCACCATGGCTATAAATACCCCTTTACCCTCATCACTTCATTTACTCCGCTCGATCGCTGTCTCTCGCTCGAGCTCTCCTCAAACCCTAGTGCCGCCGCTACTCCATCGCCGCCGGTGAGGAAAAGCTTCACTGCCTCGACCTCATCGCCGTCGTACTCGCGCCGGTTGCGGAAATCTTCACTCCGCCACCGTCGTAGGCATCTTCCTCTGCCAAGTTAGGGCGTGGAAGATCTAACGTGACGAACTTCTCTCCAGTTCATCTCTGTTCGTCGTGTTCTTTAGTTCGGGTAATTAAAAGTCACTTTTATTACTCGCGTTGATTCTCAAATCCTTCTGAAAATCTTCAAAGGTGTTTTTTTTGCTCTTCAAAATCTTCACATAAGAACACCTCACACACTGTATGTTCTTGATTTATCTCCCTAAGATTTCATTTCTTCAAGATTCCTCAATTGTGCGGATTTTCAATCTGTACAACTCTGGAACCTGAGACGAAACGCTTAGTGAAATTCCTCAAGGCTCAACTGGTCAAATTCCTCAAAACTTGCTTCTTTTGAAAAATCTTCTGAGAACGCATATGACCTCTCCAAATTCCTCGCACCTACACTCTGTTCACAGGTACTCATGTCCGCTGCTGAATCACTAGGTTCTCATCAACTTACCTCATTTGCAGCGTTCCTCGAAGAAAAACTGCATACTTCTTCAGAGTGCTCAATTGTTCAAATTCCTCACCAAAAGAAAATGGAAGAAGGCAAGAGACCTCAGAAGGGAGGAAAGAAACCGGAAGTCATGACTGCTTTTGAAATTCCTGAGGAAATATACACAGACTACTGCACACCTGATGAATCCAAGTTTGGCAAGGAAACCAAGAACCAGCGCAAAGTGCGCATACAGAGGATAGAAAGGAGATGGGCACGAGAATGGCGAGAATACCGCTATGTCACTCCTAAGTACATGAGGAAATTCGCACTAAATCCTCCATGCCCAAGAGCTCCTCTGGCACCTGGCCAAGTCGCTGATCCCACCAGCATCAAGCGTGGTGAGAACTTTCCTGAAGAATGGTCCAGGCGCCAAGCCAAATTGGCAAGACAGGCCAAGGAGGCAGTGAGGAAATTCAATGAGGATACTGCTGCTGCTACTGCTGCTGAGCCCTCGGTCAAGCCGAGGAAATCAATGCCAAAGAAGCCTGCACGCAAGCCAAGTGCATCACCGTCAGCGCCCTCACGGCCCAGTTCCTCAGTCGCGCCCTCACGGCAAAATCCTCAGACTGCTGCTGCTCATGCAAAATCCTCAGCAGTCCCCTCCAAGTCCTCAACACCTGTG
This sequence comes from Triticum aestivum, assembly GCF_018294505.1. Taxonomy (NCBI): domain Eukaryota; kingdom Viridiplantae; phylum Streptophyta; class Magnoliopsida; order Poales; family Poaceae; genus Triticum; species Triticum aestivum. Next base: position 753,527,302 of record NC_057798.1, on the reverse strand, counting down.
CATCTTGCTACTTGCCAAAGGACTCAAGGTTTTTCCATTGCTTCTGGTGTTTCAGCAAGTTCCTCAGCTGCACCAATGTCCTCAACAGGCCCCACTCTGCTGAAGACAAAAACAACAGCTGGACGCGGTCCTCGGCCTAGTCCAAAGAAGAAACAGGTTGCATTCAACGTTCCCTCTGACGATGAAGCCTCTGATGAAGAACTTGAAGAAATCATCAGAGACAGACTGACCAAGGCCGCTAGAGCCAAAAGAACAAGTGTGCCTCTGCTTTTGGATCCGAAGAAGATCCTTGACTTCATTGACCTGTGGCATCAGGATCCACACACTCCTCTTCCGGATCTGCCACTGACTCCTGGTCAAAGTCATATGCTGACCCATTTCATCTCTGAAGAGAAATGGAAATTTGAAAAGGCTCGTGAACTGAAGAGAGCAAAAGCCAGAAAGGAGAAGCTTCTGAGGAAAAACATCATCAACTTGTCTCCTGAAGAACTTCTTAAAGCTCAATCAGAAATCCAAGCACTCAGCAAGGATGTTGATGCTTACAATGCTGACTGGCAAGGAGCCAAGGTGAGATTCGTCACTCTGACGAAGAAAATGTCAACTGTTGCAGCTCCATCGCAACAAGAAAATCCTCAGGCTGAAGAAACTGCTCAGCCTGCTGATGAACATGCCTGCACTGCTGATGACTTTCAGCGTGCTGATGAAAACACAAGTTCCAGGGCTGATGACTCCATTCCAGCCGCTGAAGAAATTCCCAGGGCATCCACTAGTGGTGCGCCTGAAGAAACTGAAGGAAACAGGGCAACTGCACCAGTTGCGCCTGAAGAAACTGAATCACAATCCTCAGCTCCTCCTGCGCCAACACCAACTCCAATTCTTCCTTCTGCCTATGAAGTGAAGAAGACCAAGGCTGCAGAGCGAGCTACAGTGAGGAAAAGGAAGGCATCAGCTGCGTCAAATTCTTCGGCTGCGAAGAAAATGAAGCCAATGACCAGCTCGATTGAAAATCCTATTGATGCCATTCCCATTTCCTCCATGTCATCCAAGGAAATTGTTCCCTTTGGAGAAGAATACACGATCCCAAGTGGATCAGATGAAGAAAATCAATCTGTTGCTACCTCAGAACAGCTTGATGAAGAAATTGAAGTGGAAGCCTTCCCTTCAACTCCTGTTGTTTCCTCACCCGTGCCTCAATTCACTGCTGAAGAGGCAGGTGTTGTGGAAATTGAAAAAGAAGACGAAGATGTGGATATTGGGTGCACTACACCTGTGATGAATGATGACTTTTGGGAAAGTCAGCATCCCAATACTCCTCTATTCACTCCGCTTCAACAAGTTCCTCAGTCCCCTACCTCAACTGTTCAAATGGGCTCTGAAGAAACTCATCCCACATCATCTGTCAACGAAGAGATTCCAGCCACTAGCGCTGAAGAACCCACTGCTGATCCTCAAATTGCACAAGGAGAGGAAACAGAAATTCCTCAGCCTGAAGAACCTGAGATCGCGATTCCTGAGGTTGTGCTTCAAATCACTGATATTCCTCTGCCCAAGCCGAAGAATCCGTTTTCAAGCATGGAAAAATTCAGGGCTGAAGATTTCTTTTCTGAGCATGTGTTCTTCACTGCTTACAATCCTTATGACTCTGCTCGAATGAGGAAAAGACGCTTCTGGACTCCAACACAAGCAAATTTCTATTCCTCAGTGCTATTTGACAAGGACAAGATCTTCGACCATGAGCATATTCCTCATGTGGATATGGAATCACTACCGTCCTTCGAGCCAGTACTCCGTGTTCTTCACGATGCAGGGCTGTTGAATTTCTGCACTGACATATGTGATTGGAATTGCTTCTTGTCCTTCCTCTTGATCCTCCCCATGAATCTGCTCGTTGCCTATACAATGACCGTGAACTGTCTGATCACTTTATGCAAGTGCTTATGAAGCCGCTGAAGCCAGGCCAAGCCCCTCGAACCATATTCCTCGTCAAGGATTTGCTGTATGTGCCTCGGACTGTGTATCGAATCTTGACGAAGACATTGAGTCCAATCAAAGGCCATGACTCAAATGAAGAATATGTCGTTGGCATCATGAAGAACTTGCTTTTCAATATCATTCATGGCGTTCCTGTCAACTTCCATGATTTCTTCATGAGGACTCTGGCCAACGTTCCAATGTCACCTTTTGAGCTGAAGCCATATGCGCCTTGGATCATGCGATTCATAAGGGCAAGATCTTCACTGAATTACAAGGCTGACACTCTGAACCATGGCAGCTTCCTGCCGCCCATTGAAGTCCTGAAGCGACCAATTTCATCATCTGATGACAAGGGCAAGGCAGCAGCCGTAATTGATGAAGGCACTCGTCCATTGGATGGTCAGTTTCGCAAGGCTGCATCTTACTCCACCAATGACGATTCTGCAACGCATGATACTGCCGCAAATACCTCAACCAAGAAACAGCCTCAAGCCACAGCACCCAGGGTGATGACTGATCGTGAGTTACTCCTCAGTCTTCATCAGAAGGTTGATCGAAATCAGAAATGGGTGAAGCGCCAATTTGCTGCAATTCTTCACAATATGACCTCAACGCATAATGCAGTGAAGAAAAACCAGTACTACCTTCTTGAAACCCTCAACCGCACTTGGGCTGTTCTGAATCATGTCTATTCCACGGAAGAATTGAAGACTATGGGTCTTCAGGAAGCTTATGACTGGTCTGCACCACCTCCAAAGAAATTCAAACGAGTCAAAGTTCCTGATGTGGTGGCCAGCTCTTATTCTTCATCGCGCGACACTGATGAATATGAAGATTTGGACGACACTACGGCAGGCCCTACTTCAACATCCAACCCCGACAATGCTGGCGCTCCTCCATCAACTTGAATATCTTCAGGGGCGTCAGTCCTCAGTTTCGATCCTTTTGGTCATTTGATGACAAAGGGGGAGAAATCTGAGTTAGTCTTCAAGCGGGTTTATATTATGGGCATTTTTTATTAAGTTACAACTCTCGTTCTTCCGAAACTTTTATTGGATCGAGTTGTAATCTTAAATCCGATGGTGCCCTGATACTTTTGATCGTGCATTGTGCTGACTTTGCACCGTGCATCTGATGCTCTGATTTTGATTCGTGATATGCTCTGATACGTGTTATGCTCTGATGCTTTTGAAGCACTAAGCTCTGAATGTGATATTTGAGCTCTGATACTTTTGATGTGATATTCCGCATGCTTATTCCTAGTCAATACTATTGCATGCATGCTGAATCTCATCAGGCACCATATTTCATCATGCATTTCAAATTCTTCATAGTATATATATCAAATGCGTGTATGAATTACAAGATATAGGGGGAGATCTCCATGATTCAAATCTTCAAATGTGCATTGCCTCAACAGCAAATTCCTCATTATGCACATATTCAGGGGGAGTTCTTCTATATCTTGCAGTCAAATTCCTCAATATCAATACTTACACTTCATATGTTTATCCCCGTTGAAAACTTAACCTATGTTGTCATCAATCACCAAAAAGGGGGAGATTGTAAGTGCATCTAGTGCCCCTTAGTGATTTTGGTGTATTGAAGACTTATAGGTTAAGTAACTGATGCATTTGTAAGTATACACAGGTCTATAAGTCTATGAGGAGTTTGATATTTACAGAGAAAGTCGACCCCTAAAAATGAAGTTCTTCAACTGAAGACTTTGATATTCTGAAGACTTTCTGAAGACTTTGAAAGTGAAGAAATTGGTGTGACCATGAAGACTTGATATTCATTCGAGGAATATGAAGCGTGAAGACTTTTGTTTTCGTAGGTTCATTTTCTCTTTCTTGAGTCATACGAAACACTGTACTGTTAAAGGGGGTCGAGGAAATACTAAGGAAAAATTTCCATGTGATGCTCAACTCAAAATCCTACACCTACCAATCCCTTCGAGTGAAGCCATTGGAAATCTCATACAGTTCAGTCAAATTCTTCAGTGACAGAGACGCAGTTCTTCTGGTCACTGATGACTTTGCTCTGACTGAGGAGTTAGGAATTTGCCAGTGCGAATTGCCTACACAGTGAGGAACATGATAGCCCTGAGGACTTTGAAAGTCAAATTCCGACAGTTGCTGTGCTGCGCGCCGGCGGACCAAAATATCTTATCCACCTAACGGTCATATCATTGAAGGGCATTTATGTCTTATCATGTCGGGCTGCTCCCTAGGCTATAAATAGCCGCCCCCTACAACCACTAGCTGGTTGGCTGCTCCGAGAGAACTTGACACTTGTCATTTGAGAGCAACCCATCCTCCGAGGACTTTGAGCGAAAATCATCAAGTGAGGAAAATCCCAAAACCAAACCCACAAAACCCCAAGTGATTGAGCATCACTGAAGAAATTGATCCTGCGTGGATCCGACGCTTGTTACCTTTGAAGACTGTGCTTCTTCCAGATGGTTAGGCGTCAAGGTCTAGAGCATCCAAGAGGAATTGTGGATCGCCGAGTGACCAAGTCTGTGAAGGTTTGGAAGTCACCTGAAGACTTACCACGAGTGATTGGACGAGGCCTGCGTGGTCTTAGTTCAAGGAGAATACGGTGAGGACTGGGTGTCCTGAGTTGCGGCTCAGAGACTGGGTGTCTGGGACTGTGTGTCCTCGAGTTTAAATACTCAGCCGCTCCAACCAGACGTACAACTGAGACAGCAGTTGGAACGGGTTTACCAAATCATTGTCATCACCAACTGACTGGTTCTATTTCCTCAACTCATCCATTTCCTCAGTCTATGTTGTATGTTGTTCATATCTGTGCTTGAAGACTTTGACTGAAGACTTTCACAAATTCCTCAGTTCAATTTCTTCAGTCTGTTTGTCTTCATCTTGTTATCCTGTGTTTACGCTTCTTGTACTCTGTTCTAGTCTTCATTTCATCATGCTGACTATGTGTGTAATCTGTTATGTTTACCTCTGGGTACATATTCCGCTGCAAATAGTTCTTCGCTAAGGAATTTCCTCACCGGAAAATTCCTCAGTGAAGAATTTCATAAAAATCGCCTATTCACCCCTCCTCTAGTCGATATAACGCACTTTCACTAGTTTCAAGAAAAGGGCAAAGGGATAGAAGGGAACTTCAAGAAGAACGGCAAGCAAGTTGCTGCTCAAGTGAAGAAGCCCAAGTCTGGACCTAAGCCTGAGACTAAGTGCTTCTACTGCAAAGGGAATGGTTACTGGAAGCAGAACTACCCCAAGTATTTGGCGGATAAGAAGGATGGCAAAGTAAACAAAGGTATATTTGATATACATGTTATTGATGTGTACTTTACTAGTGTTTATAGCAACCCCTCGGTATTTGGTACTGGTTCAGTTGCTAAGAGTAGTAACTCGAAACGGGAGTTGCAGAATAAACAGAAACTAGTTAAGGGTGAAGTGACAATGTGTGTTGAAAGTAGTTTCAAGATTGATATGATCATCATCGCACACTCCCTATACTTTCGAGATTTGTGTTGAACCTAAATAAATGTTATTTGGTGTTTGCGTTGAGCATGAATATGATTTGATCGTGTTTATTGCAATACGATTATTCATTTAAGTAAGAGAATAAACTGTTGTTCTGTTTACATGAATAAAACCTTATATGGTTACACACCCAATGAAAATGGTTCATTGGATCTCGATCGTAGTGATACACATATTCATAATATTGAAACCAAAAGATGCAAAGTTAATAATGATAGTGCAACTTATTTGTGGCACTGCCGTTTAGGTCATAATGGTGTAAAGCGCATGAAGAAACTCCATGCTGATGGGATTTTGGAATCACTTGATTATGAATCACTTGATGCTTGCGAACCATGCCTCATGGGCAAGATGACTAAGACTCCGTTCTCCGGAACAGTGGAGCGAGCAACTGACTTATTGGAAATAATACATACTGATGTATGCGATCCAATGAGTGTTAAGGCTCGCGGCGGGTATCATTATTTTCTGACCTTCACAGATGATTTGAGCAGATATGGGTATATCTACTTGATGAAACATAAGTCTGAAACATTTGAAAAGTTCAAAGAATTTCAGAGTGAAGTGGAAAATCATCGTGACAAGAAAATAAGGTTTCTACGATCTGATCGCAGAGACAAATATTTGAGTTACGAGTTTGGTCTTCAATTAAGACAATGTGGAATAGTTTCACAAATTCGTGCCACCTGGAACACCACATCATAATGGTGTGTCCGAACGTCATAACCGTACTTTATTGGATATAGTACAATCTATGATGTATCTTACCGATTTACCAATATCGTTTTGGGATCATGCATTAGAGACAACTGCATTCACGTTAAATAGGGCACCATCTAAATCCGTTGAGACGACACTATATGAACTGTGGTTTAGCAAGAAACCAAAGTTGTCGTTTCTTAAAGTTTGGGGCTGCGATGCTTATGTGAAAAAGTTTCATCCTGATAAGCTCAAACCCAAATCGGAGAAGTGCGTCTTCATAGAATACCCAAAGGAAATTGTTGGGTACACCTTCTATCACAGATCCGAAGGCAAGATATTCGTTGCTTAAGATGGATCCTTTCTAGAGAAGGAGTTTCTCTCGAAAGAAGTGAGTGGGAGGAAAGTAGAACTTGATGAGGTAATTGTACCTTCTCCCTTATTGGAAAGTAGTTCATCACAGAAATCTGTTCCTGTGACTACTACACCAATTAGTGAGGAAGCTAATGATGATGATCATGTAACTTCAGATCAAGTTACTACCGAATCTCGTAGGTAAACCAGAGTGAGATCCGCACCGGAGTGGTACGGTAATCCTGTTCTGGAAGTCATGTAACTAGACCATGATGAACCTATGAACTATGAGGAAGCGATGATGAGCCCAGATTCCACGAAATGGCTTGAGGCCATGAAATCTGAGATGAGATCCATGTATGAGAACAAAGTGTGGACTTTGGTGGAGTTGCCCGATGATCGGCAAGCCATAGAAAATAAATGGATCTTCAAGAGGAAGACAGACGCTGATAGTAGTGTTACTATCTACAAAGCTAGACTTGTCGAAAAAGGTTTTTGACAAAGTTCAAGATGTTGAATACAATGAGATTTTCTCACTCGTATCAATGCTTAAAAGTCTGTCCGAATTATGTTAACAATTGCCACATTTTATGAAATCTGGCAAATGGATAAACAAAACTGCATTCCCTAATGGAGTTATTAAAGAAGAGTTGTATGTGATGCAACCAAGAGGTTTTGTCGATCCTAAAGGTGTTAAAAAAATGTGCATCTATGGACTGGTGCAAGCATCTCGGAGTTGGAATATACGCTTTGATAAGTTGATCAAAGCATATAATTTATACAGACTTGCAGTGAAGCCTGTATTTACCAGAAAGTGAGTGGGAGCACTACAGCATTCCTGATAAGTATATGTGAATGACATATTGTAGATCGGAAATAATGTAGAATTATTCTGCAAAAGCATAAAGGAGTGTTTGAAAGGAGTTTTTCAAAGAAAGACCTTGGTGAAGCTGCTTACATATTGAGCATCAAGATCTATAGGGATAGATCAAGACGCTTGATAAGTTTTTTCAATGAGTATATACGTTGACAAGATTTTGAAGTAGTTCAAAATGGAACAGTCAAAGAAAGAGTTCTTGCCTGTGTTACAAGGTGTGAAATTGAGTAAGACTCAAAACCCGACCACGGCAGAAGATAGAAAGAGAATGAAAGTCATTCCCTATGCCTTGGCCATAGGTTTTATAAAGTATGCTATGCTGTGTACCAGATCTATTGTATACCCTGCACTGAGTTTGGCAAGGGAGTACAATAGTGATCTAGGAGTAGATCACTAGACAACGGTCAAAATTATCCTTAGTGGAATAAGGATATGTTTCTCGATTATGGAAGTGACAAAAGGTTCGTCGTAAAGGGTTACGTCGATGCAAGTTTTGACACCGATCTGGATGACTCTAAGTCTCGATCTAGATACATATTGAAAGTGGGAGCAATTAGCTAGAGTAGCTCCGTGCAGAGCATTGTAGACATAGAAAATTGCAAAATACATAACGGATCTGAATGTAAAAGCCCGTTGACTAAGATTCTCTCACAAGCAAAACATGATCACACCTTAGTACTCTTTGGGTGTTAATCACATAGCGATGTGAACTAAATTACTGAATCTAGTAAACCCTTTGGGTGTTGGTCACATGGCGATGTGAACTATGGGTGTTAATCACATGATGATGTGAACTATCGATGTGAATCACATGGTGATGTGATCTAGATTATTGACTCTAGTGCAAGTGGGAGACTGAAGGAAATATGCCCTAGAGGCAATAATAAAGTTATTATTTATTTCCTTATATCATGATAAATGTTTATTATTCATGCTAGAATTGTATTAACCGGAAACATAATACATGTGTGAATATATAGACAAACAGAGTGTCACTAGTATGCCTCTACTTGACTAGCTTGTTAATCAAAGATGGTTATGTTTCCTAACCATGAACAAGGAGTTGTTATTTGATTAACAAGGTCACATCATTAGTTGAATGATCTGATTGACATGACCCATTCCGTTAGCTTAGCACACGATCGTTTAGTATGTTGCTATTGCTTTCTCCATGACTTATACATGTTCCTATGACTATGAGATTATGCAACTCCCGTTTACCGGAGGAACACTTTGTGTTCTACCAAACGTCACAACGTAACTGGGTGATTATAAAGGTGCTCTACAGGTGTCTCCGAAGGTACTTGTTGGGTTGGCATATTTCGAGATTAGGATTTGTCACTCCGAATGTCGGAGAGTATCTCTGGGCCCTCTCGGTAATGCACATCACTTAAGCCTTGCAAGCATTGCAACTAATGAGTTAGTTGCGAGATGATGTATTACGGAACGAGTAAAGAGACTTGCCAGTAACGAGATTGAACTAGGTATTGGATACCGACGATCGAATCTCGGGCAAGTAACATACCGATCACAAAGGGAACAACGTATGTTGTTATGCGGTCTGACCGATAAAGATCTTCGTAGAATATGTAGGAACCAATATGGGCATCCAGGTCCCGCTATTGGTTATTGACCGGAGACGTGTCTCGGTCATGTCTACATTGTTCTCGAACCGTAGGGTCCGCACGCTTAAGGTTTCGATGACGGTTATATTATGAGTTTATGTATTTTGATGTACCGAAGGTTGTTCGGAGTCCCGGATATGATCACGGACATGACGAGGAGTCTCGAAATGGTCGAGACATAAAGATTGATATATTGGACAGATATATTTGGACACCGGAAAGGATCCGGAGAAGTTTGGAGCTCCGGGAGGTTACCGGAACCCCCCGGGAGGTATATGGGCCTTATTGGGCCCATGTAGGAGGAAGGGAGAAGGAACAAGGGAGGGGGGCGCGCCCCCCCCAAGACCAAACCGAATTGGGGAGGGGGGCCGCCCCCCCTTTCCTTTCTCCTTCCCCCTCTTCCTAATACTACTACTAGTACTACTTCCTAATACTAGCACTCTTTCCTTCCCCCTCCAAATAAGATAAGGAAAAGGGAGGGAAACCTACTTGGAGTAGGTTTCCCCCTCCTCTATGGCGCGCCCCCCTTGGGCCGGCCTCCTCCTCCCTCCCTCCTTTATATACGGGGGTAGGGGGCACCCTAGAACACACAAGTAGATCATTGATCGTTCCTTAGCCGTGTGCGGTGCCCCCTCCACGATATTACACCTCGATCATATTGTAGCGGTGCTTAGGCGAAGCCCTGCGACAGGAGAACATCAAGATTGTCACCACACCGTCGTGCTGACGGAACTCCCCCTCGGAGCCTCTACTGGATTGGAGATCGAGGGTGCGTCATCGAGCTGTACGCGTGTCAAGAACTTGGAGGTGCCGGAGTAACGGTGCTTGGATCGGTTGGACCGGGAGGACGTACGACTACTTCCACTATGTTGTGTCAACGCTTCCGCTTCAGTCTACGAGGGTACGTAGACAACACTCTCCCCTCTCGTTGCTATGCATCACCATGATCTTGCGTGTGCGTAGGAAATTTTTTGAAATTACTACGTTCCCCAACAAGAGCGTGTACCAAGGTTACTTACCAACCTCCAGTCAAGAATTCCTGAAGGCCCAGAGAAGCTGGGATCCTGCTCAAAGACCATGCAATGACTGTGATTGTATTCCATGAAATAACACGTCTGGTGCGTGCGAACGATCATAAATCGTTCGTCTTCATCTGATTGAGCCAGGAACCACCTACAACTGCCATGCTGCTTTTCTTTCAAAGGTTCTGGGATTAGGAAGGGTAGGGACACCAGGCGGCCTACAACATCATATCAAGTTGGAGTCAAATAACCCTAAAAAAAGTTGGAGGCAAATAAAAAAGGGCTCTTGATGTAGTCAATCTTAAGAACAACATGTTATGAGCATGAATATTTCTTCAGTAAATGTTGACAGTAATATAAGCAAGCCATCATGATATCATCGGAAAGTAACATACTGCTGTAACAACCGTTTGTAGCGATGACTGGAGTAGGCCAGTAATACGTCTAGCCATAGAATTAGTCGAAAGCATAAATGAAGCCCTTGTCTTCAATGGCATCAGAGAACCATGGAGGATGTATGATCCTGCGATGGATGTGCAGATTTATCCACTTACCGCAGTGACCTGTCAGATAGGCGAGACTGCGGTTGAAGAACGCAATTAGCCTGAAGTCTTTATAATTCGCAGATCTTGTGGGCACTTGGTAGATTACAACCTTGAGCAAATCAAACTTGGTATCATGTTGGCTATTGTAAGATTCCGAGTATTCTGGGCCGCGGTGCAAAAGCAGTGCAGTGTTAATTGAAGGAAGGGGGATCAATCACCGGGTGTAGACCTCCACGAGCATCCAGCTGATGCGACCGTCAACCAGCATCATCCAAGACATGTTCATGCCGACCCAGGACATACTGTTAATGTAGTTGAGGGTGACGGGGATCAGATCGCAGTCAAGGGGGTTGATGCTCGCCACCCTATGATCGTTATGCTGCGTGACATGCCGTTTCTGAAGATCAGGCGGCATCAGCAAGCAAGGAGCTGGCTTAAAAAGCTGCGGCCTGAGGGCTTTGAGTAAACGGTACAGCCCCGACGAGCACACGGCGAGCGGCATGGTACTGAGATTGTCCACATGCGAAACAATGAGCTTGATTACCTCTGTGGGGAGAGAATTCCAGCCACTCTTTCGGCGGACGTTGCTCAGTTCTGCCATTGTTAGTGCATGGGTTTCGGATGAGGGGGGAGGCGCCTTAGCGGAGATGGAAGATTGGACGAGGGGGGAGGCGCCTTAGCGGGGATGGAAGAGCGGACAAAGATGGATAAGCGAATATATGTTGCGGGAAGTGGACAAGTGATGATGACTACATCACGCTGCTTGACTTACGAGACACATTCCAGCAGCGTAGGGTCATATCGAAGTCAGACAACTTGCTTGAGTGATCAAAGTACTGGTACTCCCTACAATACCTACTACTATTCCCTAACTTGCTTGGGTAGAGTAGTACTGGAGTAGTATATTCTAATCTAAAATAGTTACAAACTTCAATGCCCGAGCGTGGAACGACTATGAACCACCATCGGTGCTAACTCCAATCCCCAGCAAACGTTCGCTGGGAGACATGTCAGTTGCAAATGCCCGTGACGCAGTTACAATACGTGTGTAAGGGTGGCGGTTTTGTCAAATACTATGGCTTAAAAACAGGCCACTGTCAGATGGAAATCTGAAGGTTACGTGGGATTCGCCAGGATTGAGCTCGTGCCGAACAATCGCCAGATATCATTACTAAAAAAATGGTTAAAACACCCGGGGCTATAACTTGCAACGGCTGACCAATAACAATGATACTAACATAGTTGTAAAATGGTCAAAGACCGTGTCTACGTGGTGTTTGGAATTATATGCAAAAAAATAGCAAGATGCCCATGCATTGCACGAACCATCAAGATGCATTTTTTTACAAAACACCTATTGTGATTGACCCATGCAGGAGTAATCCCATGTGTAAAAACTACTGATATCTTGAGAATTTTATCGGAAAATGGTATGTCGACCATTTCATCAAAAAAATGATATGTCGAGAAAGATGATAGAGGTGAGGAGGAGTGGGGCATGGTGATGACTGGTGGTCGGACTGGGCGGAGGCATCGGGATGGACGGTGCCGGCAGCAGCCACCATGCCAGATTGTTCCAGAGACTTCCTTTTGTAATTGCTCAGCAATGAGATTGTGGGAGATAAGGATGAACGAGGCAAGGCCTTATTTATAAATGTGGAGAGAGGTGCGGGTATCTTTTGTAAAATTGTCATAGTTTGCTTTCTATCCATCAGATATAGATCGGACAGTCTATATTATAAGATGGCAGGCACACCATCATCACCAACTCGGTTTTTCTCTACTCTTACTCCTATAAAAGACTCAGTTGGTGATGATGGTGTGTCTGCCATCCGCCATTTCTTACCATTAGATCTGCATCTAACGGCTGTGATGTAAGTTGTAGCCTTTTGCAACAATTCCCACTTCTCTGCTCCAGTTTACACAAAACCCCTTAGTATCTTGAAACCAACCACATTCCTCCCTTACTTCATCAAAACAGCCCAAAGAATATATTTGGAGTGAAACATAAGATATTTTTAGTGATATGTATATCAAAAGTAAACTGTTTTCTTTCAAATTTGTGAATATGTATTATTCTACTTTGGATCCATTGCAACGGATGGGCTCATTGTTATAAAGGTTTATCTCTTGCATTCTCCGCAACCAAACCTAGTGTACTGGTCCAGGCCGGATGCTCGCAGCGCGATGACCTGAGTTCGAATTTTGTCCTAAATTTTAGCTTTTTATATTTTTTAAATATGTACTTCTTTCGCTAATGTACTAGCAGTGGAACCCACAGAGTACTTAGAATACAAGATTAAGGATGGATTTGTTTCTTTTTAACTTTCTGTACGAATCTGTAGCCAGCCTGCAAGTCATGTACACTGTACTGACAATGGAACCCACAGAGTACTTAGAATACAAGATTAAGGATGCAATTAACTTTTTATAGATGGAGAATCATACACGCAATTAACTCAAATGGATTGTACGTGACTCTATTATTCTCCAACCGCAACCGGCAAATTTCCTCCTGCGGGCCGGAGTAGGTTTCTCGGTTTGCATGCGGGTTTAACGGAGGGGTTTGATGGAGGCAAGGAGGCGTGTTCAGCCGGGTGTGCAGTGGACCGCGTAGTACTATTCGATTTGACAACTACAACTAGTATATTATAAAAAACAAAGAAGTGTAGTACAGATAGAGATAAGAATAGAGACTAGGGAGGAGCACCATCTACTGCTTCGTGGGCTACTCCTGCGCTCCATTCGGCGGCTGCAACGTCCCCTACAGCCACTCCCTCCTGCGCTCCATTCGGCGGGCGCTGTTGAAATTTGGGGAGCACACTCTCATGACTGCTAGCAGCGATGACTTCACCGACGACGACTTCTTACCCGACCTCGGCAACCTATTCCTCAACGACATGGGCGACAACCTCAACGCCAATGGTGCTGCTCCCATTGCACCGTATGTGTTTCTGTCCTTCCTATTCGAAATCGTGGTAGAATTCATGTTTCTAGCCTGTGTCCTAGATTCGATCTGTTCATCTACTATGCTAGTCCGCATGATTAGTTTAATCTCTGTTATAACCGTCATGATTTATTTTGTGCTTATTCGGACTAAATCTCGTAGTAACTTGCCATATATTCAACTGGTGGAACGTCCTCTACAGCCACTCCCGTTTCATGGACGGCCTGGTCGATGCCTCCAAGGAGCCCTTTGTCTACTGCTATGAGTGCCCGGTGCCGTTTTGGGGCTCGCCGGCGGACATCGTGCATCACCTCACGCAGGCGTGCAGCGATCACTATTGGCCCTTGGCGAAGAACATCAAGTACGATACGTGCTACCCATTAACCGTGCCGGAGTCGCTGGAGGATCACCGCCGCCTTCTAGTCTCGGAGGAGGACGGCAGCGTCTTCCTCTTGATCGTGGGCATCGGCAAGGCCCGCGCAAGCCATCACCCCGTCTCTGTAGTGTGCATTAGGGGCGACGCCGCTGACGTTTACACCGACACGAGGCCGATGTACGGGTGCGTGCTCACTATTACTACCCCTCGGAGGTACGTGGGCAGGGACACTGGCTACGTCAAGATGACTTGGACTCTGCCGAGCTGGGACCTTCCCGCCGATGTGGACATGGAAGACGCACGGTATTATTTGACCCCCAATAGTGTGCACGGGGACTCCAAGGAGGTTCACCTAGACATCTGCATTAGCAAGTTAAATGTTGATCATTAGTCTTCGCTCAAGGTAATCCGCTGTCTAAGCATGTGGAGACTTCCATGCATGATCTTGCTCTATTGGAGTATCGCGCATGAATAAAAGTGTATCCATTTATGGTTTTGTCTAGAATCTTCCATGTATGAATTTTTACTACAGTACTGGTGAAAGACTTATGATGAACCATTTCTTACATATCGTCCTGTGCCCCCTTCCAAGTCAACCTGATTTAATCCCTCCATCTAGGTGTATAACGGCATGGACTTAAATAGTATAGCCAGCTGTTGACTATAAGAAAGTGCCATGTTATCTGTAGCCAACATGTATAAGAATGGATACTCAAAAACTAATTCTTGAAGATCATTTCTTGCAAAGCACAATAAGAGTTATTTCTTCACGAGTTTTGGATGCAGGTTGAACAGTTGAACGCTTTTGTTTGCAAAAGACCCTGTTCAAGAATTCGTCCGATTAACCAGTTAACTTGCCGATTAACCCCTACTTGTAGGGTCACCGAGTAGCCGTTAAACCAATAAATCGTTCGATTAATTGATTAAATGGCCTATTAAGTTGCCGATTAGCCTATTAATCCCCTGCTCGCAAGCCAACAGAGCAGCTACCAGTTAACGATTTCCTCAACAATGGCAAAAGATACTTTTTATCTATTTCACCCGGATGTTTGTGAGGTCTAGGGATGAAATAATATCCGAAGAAACCTATCGATACCCGTTACACATGAGATGACCCCCACATCTTTTGTCAAAATAAACAACTCCCCGATCAATGCATTTCACTCTTCTGTGCAACGCACAGGCACCTTACTATAGATTAGTACGACCAAAAATTGAACTAACATTATATATAGTACGATAAATGAAAATGCATGTCACCTAAAATTATATCATTGAAAACTATGTTCAAATACGAATCCAACGATATTGTTTTTGTTGACATGCACTAACATTTTGTCAGTTAAATCTTTAGTGAAATTCAATAGGGGATAAACCACGACCGATGTAGTACTAGTCTAGAGGGCGGCACTGCATGGGAGTCTCACCCTGCTCGTGGCGCGGCAGTAAAGCCGTCATATCACAAAACCCAACCACTCCCAGTAATAAGTGGCATAGTAAAATAAACGGACAAGCAACCATCACATCCCTCCGTCTTTTTTGCATTTCATCTCACTACATTTACTTTCTCTGGTTCATATCGCACACTCGATCCCTAGCTACTACTCCTAGTATCCCTAGCTACTACTCCTAGGGCCAGTTCTTTTGGCGGCTTCGCCAGCTTTTCCCATAAGACTAGTCACAGTGAAGAGTAACATTAAGGCGCCTCACTCATTTATTTGGGCTTCTAAACTACTACTAGTACCTCCGTCCTGGTTTATTCGTCACCATTGTAATTTGTGCTAAATTTTGACCAAAGATTTAACTGATAAAATGTTAGTGCATGTGACATGCACTAACATTTCATTAGTTAAATTTATGATCAAAATTTGACACAGATTACAATGGAGACCAATAAACCAGGACGGAGGTAGTAGTTATGGGGTTACTAATCTAGAAGCCTAAAAGAACTGGCCCTGGTACTCCTACTAGTAGTAGTACTAGTGAAGTTGGAATTCCAATTGCACGACACAACTTGTTAGGCAAAAAATTTGATACAGCGTGTAGGAAGCGGTTTGGGAATTTGCATGCATTTCCAACCAGTGAGATACTCCGTACAAAGTACGACAGAGAAATAACCACAGAGAAGGAAGCTAAAAGTAAACAATCAAATGAGCATTTTTGCATTTGTTTTGCATTGAATCATTTCACAAGCTTGACTAGTGTTGTGTTTCTACTTTTGCAAAACCGCATCGTAATGTTAAAACATGCATTTGCACGTACATAAGTAATAGTAGTACTCCCTCCGTCTAGGTGTATAAGTCTTCCCTCCTTCTAGGTCACGGTGCACAACCAAAGATGACTTATTGACCTGGACGGAGGTACTAGTAGTAGTGCGATAGTATATAGTAAAGTTTGTGCTATATGCACATACTTACAAAATGCATACGAATACACAAGGTTTCCAAACTTTCCCTTTTACATACTTAATTAAGGACGCTAATAATTCCTGAACGTTCGGGATTTATCATTTGCGTCCCAAAACTAATGAGATTGCCTTACGAAACAAAAATTATACTCCAACTAAAAGCCACGGCGCTCGCAGGAGCGCTTGTGGCGTGACACGAGTGCCCTGGTGCGCGGCCCTTTCCCAGCGCGCCGACAGAACGCCTCTTCCTCATCCTCGCAACACGCGAGGTGCTGATTGGCGGCTTGCCAGTGGGTGAGCACGATCTCACCGGTGTGGTGATCCGGCGCTGTCGGTGTACTAAAGTAGGGGTACCTTAGTACCCCGAACTTGTGCACGGGCAGTCGCAGCACCCCCCGGCAAGGCTTGCCGGACGCCCGCCAAGGCCCTCCACCGCTCCTTATTACTGCCATTCAAGAACAAAGTACTAACCAAGAAAACGAAGGCCCCGGCAAGAGGAGCTTGCCGGGAAGGCCAACCGAGGCATCACCAGAAGACTTGCCGCGGCGCCCCGCGCGCCCCGGCAAGGCCCGACGGCCGGCAAGCTTGCCGGCACAACAAGAGAAGGGCTGCGGCAAGGCACTTGCCGCGGTAAGGCTGCCACCCAAACCCCAGCGCACCCAGTGACGCGTCGTCACAAGGCCATCCCAAGGGCACGTGGCGAGGCACCACACAGCCATGCGGAGCGAGGTGGCAAACGGAACTGACAGAGATGCCATCGTGGCAACCGATGGCTCACTTAACGGTCACTCCTCCTGCACTGTTGGGGTGACCGGACGGGCATTTAATGCCCTTGTCCCCTCCCGTTAGAGTTAGGTAGGGGCACTGTTGTGCACTGTTGTACCAACCCGCAATTTTACCTTTCTACCCCCTCTTCCTACGCTGCCACCTGTCGGTGACCCCCTTAGACTATAAAAGGGAGGCCCATGCGCACGTAGAGGGGGTTCGACCCATTCGAGACCTAGGGCTCCACCATACGCTCGTACGCTCGAGCAAGATCAAATAACAAGCAAAAAGGCAACAGTAGGGGTTTTATCTCTCCGGAGAGCCCCGAAGCTGGGTAAAAATCGCCCGTCTCCCCTAGCGCGCTCGACCTCGATCTGCTCTGAGCGCGACCCCCGCTCCCTTGCCGAACCAGAAGGGGCCCCTAGTGCCCCATAGGTGCTCGAGGCCGGAGAACGCCCCGACATCTTTGGCGCGCCAGGTAGGGGGAAGTCGAGGTCGTGAGCATCTGATCCGGTCTCCACGCGCGCTACATCAGCATCATCGTCAACATGCCACCGAAGAAGAAGCCTTCGGAGGTGGCCGCTCCGTCTACATCCATTCCACCACCACCGCCGGAGCAAGCAGGCGGTGGGGTGGACGCCGGCGGAGGAGCGGGTGCCGCCGGTGGGTCTCGCGTCGTCACCAGATCCAAGAACAAGGCCCCGCAAGCGTCGGCGACGGTGCAGACGCCGCACCCTTCCCAGGAGGTGCAAGGTCAACAACGCCCCGGTGCTCCCAGCACCGTGCTCGCGTTGTAGCAAGGCCAAGCCGGTGGGTCGCTGGACGCTCGAGGTCAGCATGCACGCCCGCATGCTGGCGCGAGTGAGGTACGATCGCCCGGACGAGGTGTTGCTCCTCCCAATCCGGTTGGGAGTCTGAGCACATCCCGCTCCCCGCACCGCTCGTCGCTGCCGCCACCCAAGACAGCGGAGGAAGCGCTGGCCCGAGCCCAGTTGCTTCTAGATTACCCTCCGGCGCCGCACAAGATCGACGACTGGAGGATGACCATACACAGCCTCATCGGCTTCGCTAACGGCGACAAGCCTCGGCGACCGAGTGCGTCGAGGCCCCGGCAAGACGCCCCGGCACAGGCCGGCGCCGACAGGACCGCTGAGGGTGCCGCTTCCGTGCGCTCCCAGCCCTGAAGGCCAAGATCGCCAGCTCGCCGGAGCAACCTTGACGCCGACTCCACCGCGTCGTCGGACCCACGAACTCGCCGTGATCAGCGCCACGTTCTCCAAGAACGGCAACACGAAGACGCTCGCACTCGCATCGAGCACCGGAGAGAAGCGCGACGCCAATCTGACCAGCGCGCTGGGCCCGCCATCAACGTGCACGCACCCGGGGAACCAGGCGACTTGCCGTACGCGGCAGGTTGCCCTGCGTTCACCCGCGAGCTGCGGCAAGTCCAGTGGCCCAAAACCAAGAACTTCAAGCCAGACGTGCCCGAGAAGTATGATGGCAGGATACATCCATCGGAGTTCCTCAGCATCTACACCATCGCGGTGCAGGCTGCCGGAGGACGCGACGAGAAGATTCTCGCCAACTACTTCCCACTGGTGCTCAAGCCTAACGTCAGATCTTGGCTCATGCACTTGCCGGACGGCTCCATCTCTTCATGGGCGGACCTGTGTCATCAGTTTGTCGGCGCCTTCACGGGTGGCCACAAGCCTCATGGCCAGGAGAGTGACCTCCACTTGCTCGTCCAGAAGGAGGGGGAGCCCCTGCGCAAGTACATACAAAGATTCAGCCAGGTGCAGCGCAACATCCCAGACGTCCACCCTGCCGCGGTTATTAGCGCGTTTCATCAGAACGTGCGTAACCGCAGGATGAGGGAGGAGATGGCGATGTGCAAAATCAGAGATGTCAGTGAGCTCTACGCTCTGGCCGACAAGTGTGCACGAGCTGAGGAGGGGAGGAAGATCCCCGGAGAAGTTGCCGGAGCAGAAGGATGTGACAGTGAGGACGCCGCCCCGGCAAAGAAAAACCGGAGGCGGAACAATAGAAAGAGAAGGGCTAAGGATGTACTAGCTGTTGAGCATTCCGGCAACGGAGGCGGCTCCGACAAGGCCAAGACCGACGACTCCGGCGAGGCTGTGGTAGCCGCCGACAAGCAGGATAGCTCCGGCAAGCGATATTGCAAGATCCACCGTACCAAGGGCCATGATCTCCAAACCTGCAAGAAAGTAGAGCAGATGGCAGAGCTGCAGAAAGCTGAATACGAGCGCCGCGATAAGGAGAGAGCCCAGGGAGGTGGCGGAGGATTTGGCAAGAAGCTTCCCGCCCGGGGAGGGCACCGCGGCAAGCCCAAGGCGCGGCAAGGAGACAGGCCTCCCCGCGGCCGCGAGAAAGATGAAGATGAAGATGAGAATGATGAGATGGAGGAAGATGAGACTGATGACCAGGAGTTTCAGAAGGCAACAGAGGTGTTGTGCATCAACGGTGGCGCCTCTCTGCACACCTCGCACCGCCAACTCAAGCAATGGGTGCGAGAAGTGAACGCAGCGGAGCCGTCCATCGAGGCGCGCAAGCCTCTGAAGTGGTCCAGCACGCCCATCGTCTTCGATGTTGAGGACCACCCTGATCGCGTCACTGCGGTCGGGTGCTTGCCGATGTTGGTTTCACCAACAATCCGCAACCTCAAGGTCACGAAGATGCTGGTTGACGGCGGGGCCGGCCTGAACTTGATTTCCTCCGCAGTACTCAAGAAGCTCCAGATCCCCGACAACGAGCTTGAAGAGACTGGCACCTTCCAAGGGATAAATCCGGGAAGGAGCCAACCAAAGGGGAAGATCACATTGCCGGTGACATTCTGCAGCGAATTGAACTTCAGGACTGAGAGGGTCACGTTTGACGTAGCTGATATCCCCATGCCCTACAATGGGATACTCGGCCGACCCGCACTCGCCAAGTTCATGGCGGCCTCTCACCATGCATACAATGTGCTCAAGATGCCCGGCCAGATGAGTGTCATTTCTATCCAAGGCGACAAGAGGGATGCGCTCATCTGCGCCGACAAGATCTACCGGGAAGCAGCAGCCGCAGCAGAGCGCGAGCCCCTTGCCGCTGAAGCTCCCCGGGGGAAGAAGAAGGCCAAGTCCGGCAAGGACAGCTCTGGTGCCCACTCCGGCAAGCGCATCTCTCCGGAGCGCTGCGCTGCCGTCGAGGACGCACCATTGAGCTCCACCGGCAAGTGCGAGAAGGCAAAGGCAGACCAACCCAAGACTAAGCCCGGCAAGAACGACTCTGGTGTTCGCTCCGGCAAGCCTGCCTCTC
Source organism: Triticum aestivum (assembly GCF_018294505.1). Taxonomy (NCBI): domain Eukaryota; kingdom Viridiplantae; phylum Streptophyta; class Magnoliopsida; order Poales; family Poaceae; genus Triticum; species Triticum aestivum. The sequence continues at coordinate 753,506,875 of NC_057798.1, read as the reverse complement.
CGGAGTGCCGCGCTGCTGTCGAGGACACGCCATCGAGCTCTGCCAGCCAGTAAGGCAAAAAAAAGTTGCCAAGCTTTGAACTTTTGAGTTGTGCTCTCCGAAAGCCCGTACCCTGTATGAAGAACCTACGCAGAGGGGCCGAATCGTGGTTAGGTTGCGCCGTCGATCCGTTTCGAGTCCGCTCGACGGTAAAAGAAAAGAGTACGCCGCAACCAGCCCGACGAGTTCTTCCCACCGGAGGCAACACCGCCAGCGGGCTGCTGATGTCCTGCACTCGGCAAGTGTGTTTGCGCCGGGGGGGGGAGGGTTTCCTCGAAAGCGTGAGGATGAAAACATACAGGGGGGGGGGGATCGGGGAAGAAGCATGGTCTCGACGGATTGCTGAAGACGGAAAAGCTAAGTCACCCGAGTTTTTGTACAGAGTACTTCTTAGTCTTATGCTTTTTTTATGTTATGTTCCTTGTGCGTTCGTCCTTTGTACGAAAGACCTATGCGCGAAGGAACCGACTCGTGGTTAGGTTGCGTCCTTCCTTTGTTTCCGAGTCCGCTCAACAATACAAGTGCACTGCCACTGGCCCGAGAAGGTTTCTTGCCGGAAACAACACCGCCAGCAGGCTGCTGACGTCCCGCACTCAGCAAGTGTGTTAGCGCCGGCAAGTTCCCTAGAAGCGTAGGGTAAAAACATACAAAGGACGTAACGAAGCAGAGGGCGTAACATAGCAAGCCTTGCCGTAGGGCGCCCTTCGTATGAGAAACTTGTGCGCGGAGGAGCTAACTCGCGGTTGAGTTGCGTCCTTGACTTGTTTCCGAGTCCGCTCAACAATTCAAGTGCGCTGCAACTAGCCCGAGAAGGTTTCTTGCCGGAAACAACACTGCCAGCAGGCTGCTGATGTTCCGCACTCAGCAAGTGTGTTAGCGCCGGCAAGTTCCCTAGAAGCGTAGAGTGTAAACATACGAAGGGCAAAGCATGGCATCGCGTTGTAGAGTCGCACCAGGAAAGAATAGCTTATTACAGTTCTATCTCAGTTGTTTTCGTGGCTATAATCACAGGGACAAGGAGAAGCCAGAGGGGCGCGTTGGCGCGCGGGCCCCGGCAAGCCAGCTTCGCTGGGGGCTGCAAGTGCCAAAGCCCCTTCGCGACGGGCCAGGGCCCCCGGAGGCCGCGGCGCCAGCGACAAGGGCAAAAGAAAGCACACCAGCACCTGGATCTCGGCGGAGCCAGAGTTGCCGGAGGCTGCGAAGGCCAAGATTTCTCCCTGACAAGCTAATGTCGCCAGGGGGCTGCAAAGTCAGATAAGTTTTTCATCCCTCGTCATGCATCCTCTTATGGACCGGGGGAAGGCAGGGCCGCGTCCTTGAACGAGTGTGTCTTGTAAAACCCATGCGCGGAGGAGCCGAGTCGCGGCCAAGTTGCGCCCTTGGTTTGTTTCCGAGTCCGCTCAACAAACACAAGCGCACCGCAACTGGCCCGGCAAGGTTGCTTGCCGGAAGCAACACCGCCAGCGGGCTGCTGATGTCCTGCACTCAGCAAGTGTGTTCGCTCCGGCAAGTTCCCTAAAAGCGTAGGGTGGGAGCGTACAAGGCACGAAATCAAGTAAAGGACTTAGTCCGGCAAGCGTTCCCCTCTTTTCATTAAAAACACCCAAGCTTAGTACAAGTCCATAGAGGATGAAAAACATGATAGAGAGGATTACAGATTTTGAATACAACTAAGGCCTGAAGGCTTACAAATTGAGAGATAAGATGCCCGTAATCCCCCTCCTGTTTCTCTGTTCAGGAGGTAGGTCAAGGAGGCCCCGGCAAGAGAAGCTTACCGGGGAGGGCAAAAGGGGCGCCTAGGAGAGCTACGGGCGCCAGAAGACACCAAGAGAACTTCCCGGGGGCCGGCCAGGAGCCTAGCGGAGACGGAGGCGCCGGAGGCAGAGCCTGAAGACGGGGCGGCGGGACGTCAGCACGCTGATGAGGGCGCCTCGCCCTCGTACTCCGACATGACGGCCTTGCCGCCACCCCTCTTCCTCTTCTGCAGCCTCCCTACGCCAGCCGCCCAAGGAGACGGCCCCGGGGAGTTCAGAAGGCCGGCGACCCGGATGATGGGGTCGCCGGTGGTGCGCGAGGCAGCGTCCGACGCCTAGTCGGACCCGCCATCCTCGTCGTCGTCGCTGTCGCTCCCCTCCTCATCACTCTCACTCGAGGAGGGACCTTCGCTATCGGAGGAGCTGTCCACACAGCATCTCGCCCGGGTGCCGGAGTCCCCGAAGACCTTGACGGCGAGAAGGTCGCCCTCCATTAACTTAAAATGGAGGGTAAACCCCGCCGTCAAGCTGTGGATGCGGGCGAACGTCTTCCACCCTCGATCGAAGTACATCACGCCGGGGGCTGGGGATACGACGCTGACTCGAGTGCCGCTGATCCCGCAGCCCCTCATGCGCAACTACAACATCTCGGGCGGATCCGGTTCCATCGCGCTCGCGAACGGGGTCGGCAGCCGGAGGCGGCGACGAGGTGCTCGACGCAGTTTGATGAAGAACTCCCAGGGGTCGTCCCCGGTGTGGACCGCCTCGAGGAAAGGAGCCGCCGGCGGAGACGGGGGAGGTGCATCGCCCCGGCCGCCTCTCCCCCGAGCGCCTCGACCACGTCCTCGACCTCGACCGCAGCCTCGCCCCCTCCCTCTCCCCCTCGTGGCCGGCTCCGCCGCCACAGGTGCGGGATAGGGAGAGGCGCGCTGCCTGGAAGCGACCCTCGCTGCCACCGTCGAAGGACCAGGATTCCCTCCCTCCATGGCAGATGGGAGGAAGAGTAACAGAAGACGAAGGAAGAAGAGGAAGTGCGAGACTATTTTGCTCCCCTTCCGCCCCTTTTAAAGGGCGAGGTGGGGGCTCAGCCGCCTCGCTCAGCCAATCAGGGAGCAAGGAGGGCAGAGGAGCGGGGCCGACTCGCCATCTTCGCCCGTGACGCCTCGGTCTCCCACCTTCGCCGCCCACGACCCCCCACGCATGGGAGCCGCGTGGCGAAAAAGCGGAGCCGGAGCGACGGGTGAAACGACCTCGCCCTGCACCATGATCACGGGGGTGGACGCCTTAAAAATCGCACGCGCCACCCATGTCTCCCACGACGCTGCAATCGACGCGTGCCGTTGCGGGAGAGCGCGGTGGACGCGGAGCCCGATTCTGTGCGGACCCAGGCCACGCGTGCCCATGCACTGTTTTGGGCCTGGCCCAACAACGCTCGGCACCGTGTATGGCCCAGGCCCGGGGGCTCCTGTCGGTGTACTAAAGTAGGGGTACCTTAGTACCCCGAACTTGTGCATGGGCAGTCGCAGCACCCCCCGGCAAGGCTTGCCGGACGCCCGCCAAGGCCCTCCACCGCTCCTTATTACTGCCATTCAAGAACAAAGTACTAACCAAGAAAACGAAGGCCCCGGCAAGAGGAGCTTGCCGGGAAGGCCAACCAAGGCATCACCAGAAGACTTGCCGCGGCGCCCCGCGCGCCCCGGCAAGGCCCGACGGCCGGCAAGCTTGCTGGCACAACAAGAGAAGGGCTGCGGCAAGGCACTTGCCGCGGCAAGGCTGCCACCCAAACCCCAGCGCACCCAGTGACGCGTCGTCACAAGGCCATCCCAAGGGCACGTGGCGAGGCACCACACAGCCATGCGAAGCGAGGTGGCAAACGGAACTGACAGAGATGCCATCGTGGCAACCGATGGCTCACTTAACGGTCACTCCTCCTGCACTGTTGGGGTGACCGGACGGGCATTTAATGCCCTTGTCCCCTGCCGTCAGAGTTAGGTAGGGGCACTGTTGTGCACTGTTGTACCAACCCGCAATTTTACCTTTCTACCCCCTCTTCCTACGCTGCCACCTGTCGGTGACCCCCTTAGACTATAAAAGGGAGGCCCATGCGCACGTAGAGGGGGTTCGACCTATTCGAGACCTAGGGCTCCACCATACGCTCGTACGCTCGAGCAAGATCAAATAACAAGCAAAAAGGCAGCAGTAGGGGTTTTATCTCTCCGAAGAGCCCCGAAGCTGGGTAAAAATCGCCCGTCTCCCCTAGCGCGCTCGACCTCGATCTGCTCTGCGCGCGACCCCCGCTCCCTTGCCGAACCAGAAGGGGCCCCTAGTGCCCCATAGGTGCTCGAGGCCGCAGAACGCCCCGACAGGCGCCAATAGGTACTCCTCCTTGCTGGAAGCATGCACCCGGTCCACGTACTGCCAAGCGTAGATGAGGCGCTTGGGCCCGACTGCACTCAGGGCTTTGGCACGGGCGTGCTCCGCCACCCTCACGGCCCTTGCATGAGCCTTCCGCCAAAGAGCCAATTGCCTGACTCTCTCGGACGCGACATAGACCTGCCAGGCAGCTTGCCCCGCGGCGCGCTTCTCTTCCTCGGCCTTCTTCTCTGCCTCTATTTTGGCTTTCTCTGTCGGCGGCAAAGCCTCCCACATGGAGACATCCATTTCTTTCCAAAGCTCCTCAAGGCTGGGGGGCTCGGCGGGTGGCGCGGCATTCTCCATGTAGCGGGGAGCCGACGCGAACTCCGACGCATGTGCTGGCGAGATTGGTAACGTCGACGCATCCACCTCAACGCGTCGCGACGAGGAGTGGAACACCTACGTGTCCTCCTTGACTAGTGGCCGCGAGGAACGGAACGGCGATGCATGAGCGTCCAAGCGGTGCAGCGAGAGGCGCCTAGGGCTTGGGAGGGGTGATGCCATGGTGGTCAACGTGAGAGGGAGGGGGAGATAGCGATGAACGTGAGCGTTCTTCTGAATGCCGTGGGAGGCGCAGTATTTATAGCGAGCAATGGCACACCTACGTAAGATATGGACTGAGCTGCACTGACTTAACTGCAGGTCCAGTTGCGTCACTGACATGTAGGCCAGACCCCTGTTGGGCCCATATGTCAGTGACCCAATGCACCTGCAGTTAAGTAACTGAAGCAGCGTCCCGGAAGATATGTTGCGTGACTAACGTAACAGCTGCGTGGGCATATTTGTTGGTGTAAATTACAGGGGAGGGAAGGGGTGGAAATATTGCTGGTCACAACGGATTGGATGAGCGCAGGGGGAGGAGAGTCATGGATGGAGATTTTTTCCACACGGGGTGGAGTGGTGGGACCGCCAGAGGGAGAAGGAGAGTCTGGCGGGCATATTGTTTCCACACATGGAGAGAAAAAATTTGGAGACGAACGGTCTTCGTGCAGGGACGGGGAACGGTTCATAATAAGTCTCATCTTGCATGCCAGGCTAGGTATAGTCTCAAGTCATTAAAAACATACACACCCCATACATGTTCATATTTCAAGGTGCACTAAATTATTGCATGCGATGATTAAGGCTGGCCATAATGGTGGTATCCTAGCTGGTATCATGCACACGGGAATAGCAAACATGCTGATGTGGCAAAGATATAAAGAAGAGAGGGGGGTTAGAGTAACTAGTGTTCATGCATGCATTGGTAAACACATTTTTTTGTGAAGAACGACAACATTACTTGAGTACTTTTGCAGACTACAAAAACTATTCCACCGCCTCTATCTTGCTAAGAGTAGTGAAAATTTTGAATCGAGCCCTTTAAACTAGAAGGGAGGTACTAGTACTCTAATAGATTGTTGTGATGACAAGATAGGATGGCACGCACATGGACGGAGGAACTAGTTTGCCTTGTGCATTTAAGTTTTGTCTGAAGTCAATGTACCTCTAGTTTGACCAAACGTATAGAAAAATGTATCAACATTCACAATGTCAAATCAATATTTTATATATAAAATGTAGTTCTTGTACTCATTATAATCAGTATTATAGATATTCATATTTTTAGTTTAAATTTGGTCAAACACTTTGCAAACGGTTGACGGAAGTAAAAAGGACCAGAGGGAGTATCATGCATGTGGAGTACGCAAAAAAAATTGCTCATTTATAGCCGGTCGAAGTCTCAAAGGGCGCGACCGCGCGAGGGAGGCGAAGGTCGTCGGGGGCGCGAAGGTTGAAAGAATTAAGTGAAGTTACCCACGCACCAACATGGCGTGCAAACAGACAGAAGCTATACCGTCAGGCCTACGACACGGGTCTAGTAGACATGACATCTAGTGGGTCCCGCATAGTTCTCGGGAACTCTTTGGGGGCTTGCAGCTGTTTATCCACCGGGCAAGCCAGCAACCCCATGCCATTTGCACACCCTACTCGTCCTCGTTTTCTACTAGTACAGTACCTTACAACAGTTCACTCCCAGTTGTCCCGTCCTTTCACATTACACCAGTTCAACTTCTCCTAACCCTCCTCCAAAATCCATGGCCTCCCAAATCTCCATGGTCGCCGATGAGTACCAGGTTAGAGCCATCAACGACAATGAGTTCATCTTCATCTACACACGTTGATCCGCGACGGTGAAAGCATGCCTTGCTCGCTTCCTATGCATGTTCAACAATTCAACGGATGAGTGGGTCGCTGGGCTAGATGTTGAGTACACCAAAGTCCTGCAAAGAGCGAAGATTCTAAAGGAGGCAGAGAAGAAGAAGCCCGCCGTGATCCAGGTTTGGGTACATAATGTGTGCTTGGTCTACCACATATGCCATGCTGATGTTGAGTGCCAGGATTTTAAGAACTTCCTCAAGGACGAAAGAGTGAAATTTGTTACTGTAGACTTTAGGAACGACAGGGATGTCCGGATAGGCCTCGTTGTAGGCCAGCCCTTTGATCTCCAGAAGGCAAGCCTGGTGTCCTACTATCAGCCTTCAATGCTGATCCTGGCAGCAGCCATGAGTGATCCTTCGTACGCTAAACTAAAGAAACCTCACCACGAGTTTCATCATGCATGGGAGTCGAAGACATTAGATGGAGATCACATCCTATACGCAGCAATGGATGCCTAACTTTGTTTAAATATCTACAAGGGTTTGATGAAGAAGCAGAGCCCAGTGTCCGGTTCAAGCAAAGAAGCGTCGGTGAAGAGGAAGAGGAAGGGACGAGGACGAAGTCGAGGACGTGGACTCAGACTCCGAGTAGGTGGCAGTGTTGTCGCTCATGCTGGTTCTACTACAGTGTCAAGCGGACTAGTTGCTTAGTTTATTTTCAAGGGTGTGTTGCACTGAGGCCCCAGCAGAACTATGTTTATGTTCTTTCTCATTTTGAACTCTTTAGTACGTACAGTAGTACTAGTACTATTTCTTGCTACTGTTCTTCTTGCATTTGGTACTACTGCTCGTATCTTCGTGTTCCTACTGTACTTAATACGTTTGTACTAGTAGTATAATTTGGGTCAGTCGATTTGTGAAAGAAGTTCGACGAAGCGAAGGAAGAAGAGGGCAGAGAAGCTATCCCAGTATCTATATTAGGGTGGCAGGGTGCCCATGATCAATATTATGAGTGTTGGGTGTGGAATGCAGTTTGCCGAAAAAAATGGATCGTGCCCGGGGTTAAACGGATAGCGGGGGTGGGGGAGCATGGCGGTGGCAGGCGGTTCAGGGGAGGGTGCGGCGGCGACGGCAGGCGGTTAGGCATGTGGCGGGCTGAGAAGATGAACCGTGCATCAATTTCGGAGGTTGAAGAAGCCCTTCTAGCCATCCATGTTGCATCAAACGGCTCACAAGAGTCGACTGACCCAAATTTCTCCTTCAGATTGCAGGATCCACATGGCATTCAAGGTCTAGAAGGTAGATTCCGCGTCCGCACCTGGTTTGCGGGCTCGACGCACGCGCGAACGGCTTCGGCCGTGATAGCCACCATGCGCGCCTCCTCCGCGTGGGCGGAGACAACAATGACACGCTAGTTCCTCCTCGCCGGCATGCTGGAGCACGCGCTCGTCCTCCTCTTTGTATGCTGCGTGCATAGACGCGACTCCACCAGCTGCTCGCATGCTTGGCAGCGCGGCGGCATCGCGAGGAGGGACTGCGGACGACATGAGTGGGCGAGCCTTCGGCTTCATGGCACAGGGATGGCAGCGACACGGCGGTGATGGGCGAGAAATTGTTGGCCGGAGCAGGCGGGCGCCGGCATGCGCAACGGCGGCGGCATATTGATGAGTGCGCGTATGGGAGGTTAGTTTCGTTTTATATAGGGTTGGTCAAACTTAAAAGAAAACCATACTAGTACACGTAAACATTAGACTTAGGTAGCGCTTTTATTAGTTACCACAGCCACGATACGGAATCCTGTGCAAGCGCGTGAACCGCGGCCGCGCGGGCGATCGGACGGTACGTCACCGTGTCGCGCTCGAAGGGCATCCACCGAACCTTTTTGTGTGTGTGAAAACAATCCCCGAATATTACTCAACTTTTTTCCCTGGTTAAGTTCTTGACGCTACAATATTTCCATATATTTGAATTTAGCTCCAGTTCGTGTTTATTTGGATTTGGATGTTTTAGGTGCGCCCTGGTTTTTTTAATACTGATTTTGTGTGTGTGACTGAGAGAGAACGTGTGTATGCGTCCATATGTGTGTTGTGGCGGAAGGGCAATGTGGAGACGGTGTGTGTGTGATAGAGACATAGAGAGGTGTGAATGTGCAAATGATCATGCATGAGTGAGACATATACATATGCCGATACGTTTTGTATACATGAGAGAACAGTCTTCTATTTTACTTGTGTGTGTGTGTGTGTGTGTGCGAGAGAGAGAGAGAGAGGAGCATCCGTAACACAACAACCATCTCTCTCGATTCGTCCGTCCCTCGCATGATCGCATGTAACACATGCATCAACACGCACATTTTGACACCCTCACCCGGCCCCTGCCCACCTCAAGGCCCGCACATCGCTCTCTACCTCGCACGCACAATCTCTTCATGAATACCCTATTTAACATGTAGCTTTCCATCACATACACACAGATTTCTCTCCTTAGGTTTGTTTCCTCTCAATATCTGACACACACACACACACACACACACACACACACACACACACACAGAGCACACAGCACACACACACCCCCTCCCCCGAGCACACAATTCATCCCCATCCAAGGTTATATGGCGACCACTCTCGCTTGTGCTTCTCTGCACCCAAGCATGCACAATACCTCAATCTTCAAAGAGGGCATCGAGGAGAAGGAAGACGACGACCACACTGTGCTAGAGAATGCGGGGCCATTTGGAAGCAGGATGATGTGACGATGGCTGACTGACTCCTCCCCCCACCCTCTCTCCCTCGCACAAAATTACCAATCCCTGTCTCCCTCGCACAAATTTATCAATCTCTCAACCCACGAGATACTTCCCCTCTCGTCCATGTTTTTCCAGCTCTCTCATCAGACCTGTTGTCTCTTCTCCATCCACGTGTACAGAATTCGGATGCACACGCATCTCACGTATATTACATGTCTCCATCTTTCTCACATATCTAACTTCTTCCTCTCTCTCTTTCTCTCTCTCTATCTTTCTCTATTTTGTTAGGTTTGTCTCCTACTCTCTCGTCCACATACATACAATCTTTCCCACCCTATCTCGTCCATCTTCGCAAGCTCTCTCTGCACGTTTCATTCACACATTGGGATATGTTCAAAATGTTGCTTTATAATGGCTGATGTAGAGTTATTGTTGGTTTTGTTGCATCCTACAAAGTAATAACTATGAAATGCATTTTTATTGTCATTTGACTGGGATTATGTGAGTTTGAGTATGTTGTGAAGTACTATAGACCTTGTATACATCTTGGAATTCGACAATGATTGTAACTATTGAATTGTATAGACCATTACATTCGAAGTCAGTAGCCTAATATATTTATTTCACAATTTCAACAAATGATTAATTCACTACATACTAAGAAAACAAATGTGTACACCCTCCGTTTTTATTTAAGTCCGCGTATTAGCATTGGTCAAAGTCAAGTTTTGTAAACTCTCAGAAAGTTTATAACAAAAAATATTAACATATACAATAACAAATAAATACCATTAGATTCATTATTGAATGTACTTTCACATCATACAAATATGTTATGGTAAATGCTTATATTTTTCTATAAACTTGGTCAAACTTTAGGAAGTTTGACTTCCGTCAAACCTAATATGCAGAGTTTACTAGTACTACTCGCTAATTGCTTAGCCGAATCACCCAACACACCACACGGGGAGTTCAGTGTCACAAAATTTTGAGGTCGGTGGGAAAATCTCCTGCGACCCTGATTCGAGCAGTGGGAAGTTACCATCATAGCCTTCGGAACAGGCCTACGGATGATGGTTGGTAGGGGGCTGTTTTCGTAACTTCAGGTTCACCCTACCCAGCCAACCCCACCCCGGCACCCAGGTAGTACACCTGAATACTCCCCATTTTCTATCCCACCACAAAATAGACTTCTCCACGGCACCGCAGCCTTCGTGCTCCTCCCCTTCTACGTCGGCGCACTCGTCCACCGCAGCGCATCTGCCTCATCGATGACCTCGTACGCCGCACTAGAGCCGGTCCACCGTCATCGTCGTACACAGAGCCTCTTCCCCGGCACCGTCTTCCATGGTCTCGGATCTGCTTCCCGGAAGCCGACACCAAGCGCAGAAGCACCACCGTCGTGGACAATGAACTGACTCCCATTGCCGACCATGACTCACAGAGGCCGCGCCGACCATCGTTCTCCTCCTCGATTGGTAATGTGTGTATTGAATCACTTAGCAGTACATGTGCAGTTCCAATTTAGTTCATAACTACCCTTCAAATTTCCTGGGTGCTGTTGTTCCCGTAAAAGTACTTGGTTATAGCCTCTATTGTCCAACAGAATATCAGCTTGTAATTGTGCGTCGCTCCTGTATCGCGCTGTGCTTGGGTAGGTTTTTCATCTGCAACCAGTAGTGTGGCAAATGATGGAAAGTTTTTTAGAACTAGCAAGATGCCCATGCGTTGCACGCATCAAGATGCATTTGTATGAGTAGTTTATTTTGTGGGAGAAAAGGATGAACAAGGGAAGGCCTTATTTGCAAATCTGGAGAGGGGTGTGGGTATCTTTTTGTAAAATTGCCATTGTTTCCTTCATATCTGTCAGATATAAATCGGACGGCCTATATTGTAGGATGGCAGGCACACCATCATCACCAACTCTATTTTGTATAAGAAAAAAAACTAGCAAGATGCCCATGCTTTGCACGGAACATCAAGATTCATTTGTATGAGTAGTTTATCTTGTGGGAGAAAAGGATGAACAAAGGATGCCTTATTTGCAAATGCGGAGAGGGGTGTGGTATCTTTTTTGCAAAACTGCCACAGTTTCCTTCCTATCCGTCCGATATTAATCGGATGGCCTATATTGCAGGATGGCAGGAACACCATCATCACCAACTCTTTTTTTATAAGAGTAGGGAAAAAGTAGAGAAAAAAGTAGAGAGTAGAGATAAATATTAAATATAAGATAAATATAACAGTATAGAAGAGAGTAGAGATAGCAGAGACGTTGGGAAAGGATTGTGCATGCGCGGGAAAAAGCGGTCGGGCATGCACTAGTTTTGGCGTGCGGCGTCCGGCGCGCTTTATAAAATCCAACACCCTCCCACCGCTCTGTGCCTCGCCACCTCTCTCTCCCCGCTCTGTGCCTCGCCACCGCTCTCTCCCCGCTCTGTGCCTCACCACCGCTCTCTCCCCGCTCTTTCTCGCCTCACCGCCGCCGCGCCACCATGCCGCCGCATCACCGGGAAACTTGGGGATACCACGGCGTCCGCGCGCGCCCCTCCGGCGGCTTCTCCGCCGAGATCGGGTTCCACGGGATGCGCCTCGGCATCGGCAATTTCGACACCGCCAACGAGGCCGCCCGCACGTACGACGCGGCGGCCTGGTGCCTCCAGTGGCCTGATAGAACATTGAACTTTCCCAACGCGCCGAAGCGGGAGCGGGCACAGGACCTCGCACCTCTACCGCGGCTTATCACCGACGAGGATTGTCGCGACAACGAGATGCGGCTGCACCGTCTCGGCATCGCGGAGATGGACAAGGAAGCCATGGCGCTGTGGCGCCAACGCTTCCCGCGGGACATCATCAACGAGCGCGAGTTCTACTCGCAAAGGAGAGTAGAGAGGGATAAAAGGAGGGTGGAGCTAGCCGCCTATTGCGAGGACAAGCGTAGGGAAAAAGTAGATGCCCAATTCAACATGAGGCTAGGAGCAGCGTCACCCTGTGAGGGAGTCCCGGATTAGGGGGTGTCCGGATAGCCGAACTATCACCTTTGGCCGGACTCCTGGACTATGAAGATACAAGATTGAAGACTCCGTCCCGTGTCCGGATGGGAATTTCCTTGGCGTGGAATGCAAGCTTGGCGATACGGATATGTAGATCTCCTACCATTGTAACCAACTTTGTGTAACCCTAGCCCTCTCCCGTGTCTATATAAACCGGAGGGTTTTAGTCCATAGGACGAACAACAATCATACCATAGGCTAGCTTCTAGGGTCTAGCCTCTTTGATCTCGTGGTAGATCTACTCTTGTACTACCCATATCATCACTATTAATCAAGCAGGAGTAGGGTTTTACCTCCACCGAGAGGGCCCGAACCTGGGTAAAAACATCATGTCCCTTGTCTCCTGTTACCATCCGCCTAGACGCACAGTTCGGGACCCCCTACCCAAGATCCACCGGTTTTGACACCGACATTGGTGCTTTCATTGAGAGTTCCTCTGTGCCGTCGCCATCAGGAAGGATGCCTCGTCCCGTCTTTAAACACGGCACCGTTGCTAAAGGAGATTTGGCCATAGGCCAAACTCTCCGGCTAGGCGGGTTTCTTATGACCGCCTGTTCTGCTGCCGCGCCGATGATGACTTCCCGGGTCATCAAAAGCAATCTTCACGTCAACTCGGAACTCGCCGAGCAGCTAGATACGATGGAGCTCTCCTCCTTAAACGAGCTCCTGGATCGCATCGCCGCCTTGGGAGTCGCTACAGACTACGATTAGATTGGGCCTAAAACCGATCTGAGAGAGATCAACTCTCCCCAGGCTACCCACCACGTTGCTGTGGTAGAGGAACAGTACGGCGACCCTTCTTCTATATTAAGGACTAGCTATGTCCGGATTCCCGACCCCTCCATGCCGGATTCCCGCGGAGGGACGAACGTCGATCAAGTCCTGATCCTAAAGTCAGGCAGCGGGCTGGATTCATTGGACAATATCCAAAAACCCAAGCTTCCAAGTTCGAAAATTTTTCGGCCCTTGAGTCTTAGATTGGACGGGGTTCCGAATTTAATTCCACCCGCCCACCCAAACATAAGCGATCTATCCTGAATCCGGCAAGAGCCCGCTGAAACAGTACACCATTACTGGGCCAGATTCCTCCAGGCTATGGACAGGATAAAGGACTTCCGCGAGGAAGACGCAATTTCACTTTTCTGCAATAATTGCACGGACAAGGGAATCCTAAATGCCATAAGTCGTCGTGAAATTACATGCTTTGCCGACTTGGCGTCCATAGTATGAAAGTACTGTGCGATGGAGAGCGCCTGGAAAACCGAAAGCAAATTTTGGGATAACCCGGCCCTGAATACAACCCTAGTCCGAAATAAAAGGGTGCATCATCGCCAGGCACCTGGGTTAAATACCAAAAAGCAAAAAACCCTAAAGGGCACGGAACCGTACTGGAGGGATGGCTCAATGGACCCTGCAAAATTCATAGTACAGAGGGCGCCACTCCAACTCATAGCCTTCGAGCATGTTGGATACTACGACAAGTGGCCAAAAGTGGCGAAGAGCTTCTAGCAGCTCCAGAGAACCAGCCCAGCAACACCAGTACGGTATTAACAGTCTTCGAGACTTTCGCATCAAATAATACGCGGAAACGAACACTCCGCAGCCTTGCCGAAGTCTACCAAGTAGCAACAATAAACCCATGGAGTGACACGACTATTACCTTTAATGCCAGTGACGAACCTAAATTCCGAACAGCCCAAGCACCAGCCGCATTGGTCCTCAGTCCAATAGTGGACGGCTTTCGCCTTACTAAGGTACTCACGGACGGCGGCGGCAGATTAAACCTCATTTACGAGGAAACCCTTCAAAAAATGGAAATAGACTGGAGCCGCATTGAGCGAACCAGCACAACCTTTAGAGGAATAATCCCTAGTCGGGAAGCATGTTGCACAGGAAAAATCACACTGGATGTGGTGTTCAGCTCGCCGGACAATTACAGGTCCGAGGAGGTCACGTTCCAAGTGGCCCCGTTCAGCAGCGGATATCACGCTTTATTAGGGCGAGAGGCATTCACAATTTTTCAAGCTATACCCCATTACAGGTACATGAAGCTCAAAATTCCCGGGCCCAACGGAATCATCACTCTTGCCAGTGATCCGGACATAGCACTCCGCGCCGAAAATAAGACAGCTGCACTAGCCCTAGAGGCACTATCCGAAGCCCTAGTGGCCGAGGAACTCACTGCGCTGCGCTCCACAGTGAACAGGGATGATGATATACTCGATAAGAGATCCAAGTCCACCTCTTTTAAGCCATCGGACGAAATAGTCAAATTCCAAGTCCATCCAACGGACCCTACAAAGACGGCCTCCATTGGGGCACAGTTAAACCCTGATGTAGACGCCGCACTACGAGAATTCCTACGGGAAAATTGGGACTTTTTGCCTGGCACCCTTCAGACATGCTAGGAATCCCACGCCGGCTGGCCGAGCACAGCCTAAATATCCTAAAAGGATTCAAGCTAGTCAAATAGGCTCTTCGGCGATTTTCCGAACCCAAGAGACAGACAATGGGAGAGGAGCTAGCCAAACTACTGGAAGCCGGATTCATCAGAGATATAAAACATCCAGACTGGCTAGCAAACCTGGTGATGGTACCAAAGAAGGATAAATCCTGGCGCCTATGTGTCGACTTCAAGGACCTTAACAAGGCTTGCCCAAAGGACCCCTTCCCCCTCCCCCGCATCGATCAAATTATCGACGCTACCGCAGGACATGATTCATTGTGCTTCCTCGATGCATACTCCGGCTACCACCAAATTAAGATGGCAGAGCCAGACCAAGCCGCAACGGCATTCATCACTCCATACGGCCCATTCTGCTTCAACACAATGCCCTTCGGGCTCAAAAACGCCGGCGCAACATATCAGTGCATGATTCAGACATGTCTGGCAAACCAGATCGACAAAACAGTGGAGGCATACGTAGATGATGTGGTCGTCAAATCCAACCATGTCGAAACTCTAGTAGACGACTTGAGGCTCACATTCGACAATCTCCGAACATACGACATTAAGCTGAATCCGAAAAAATGCGTCTTCGGCGTACCAGCCGGAAAGCTCTTGGGCTTCATTGTATCCGGTAGAGGAATTGAAGCAAACCTAGCCAAGATCCGAGCTCTGTCACAATTGGATATCCCAAAAGACCTCAAACAAATACAAAAATTGACTGGATGCGTGGCGGCTCTAAGCCGCTTTATCTCCCATTTGGGAGAAAAGGCATTACCCCTTTTTTGCCTCCTCCGGCGCACCGAACACTTCGAGTGGTTGGATGCCGCCACGGCCAGACTCGAAGAAATAAAAGCCATTGGCAACAAATCCGGTGCTGGCCGCGCCCAACATGGGCGAACCAATGTTATTATATATCGCGGCAACACATCAAGTTGTAAGCGCGGTGCTCGTCGTCGAATGAGAAACGGACGGACACAAGTTCCCCCTTCAAAAACCAGTTTACTACGTGTCCACTGTCCTAACTCCATGCAAGTCCCGGTATCCACATTATCAAAAGATAGCGTACGCGGTGTTCATGGCATCCCGGAAGCTGCGACACTACTTTCAAGAGTGTTCGATAACAGTAGCCTCCGAAGTACCTCTTAATGACATTATAAACAACCGTGACGCGACTGGCCGGATTGCAAAATGGGCCATCGAGCTCCTCTCGTTCGACATAACCTACAAGCCACGACGAGCTATTAAATTGCAAGTTTTGGCCGACTTCGTCGCCGAATGGACTGAAGCCGAACTCCCTAAAGAGTACGGCGCATATTCCAATTGGATCATGCACTTCGACGGCTCCAAAATGTTGGCCGGCCTGGGGGCTGGCGTCGTCCTAACATCCCCAACCGGAGACGCAGTTCAGTACGTACTCCAGATAATGTACACGGGAACCATTCCTAGCCTACTTAACTACGCAGGAACTTCCCGAGGACCAAAACGAGGCCTGCTGCATAGTACGACGATCTAAAGCCTATAAGGTCCAAGAGGGAGAGTGTCGGTGTCAAAACCGGCGGATCTCGGGTAGGGGGTCCCGAACTGTGCGTCTAGGCGGATGGTAACAAGAGACGAGGGACACAATGTTTTTACCCAGGTTCAGGCCCTCTCGATGGAGGTAATACCCTACGTCCTGCTTGATTAATATTGATGATATGGGTAGTACAAGAGTAGATCTACCACGAGATCAAGGAGGCTAAACCCTAGAAGCTAGCCTATGGTATGATTGTTGAGATGTAATGTTGTGTCCTACGGACTAAAGCCCTCCGGTTTATATAGACACCGGAGCGGCTAGGGTTACACAGAGTCGGTTACAATGGTAGGAGATCTACATATCCGTATTGCCAAGCTTGCCTTCCACGCCAAGGAAAGTACCTTCCGGACACGAGCCGGAGTCTTCAATCTTCTATCTTCGTAGTCTGGGAGTCCGGCGGATATTGATAGTCCGGCTGCCCGGACACCCCCTAGTCCAGGACTCCCTCAGTAGCCCCTGAACCAGTCTTCAATGACGATAAGTCCGGCGTGCATAATGTTCGGCATTGCAAGGCGGGTTCCCCTCCTTGAATAATTCGGAGAAGATAATGAACACCAGGATAGTGTCTGGCTCTGCAAAATAAATTCCACATTCCAACGTAGAGAGAATAAAATATACACTTAACTCAATCTGCTGACGTATTATGCGGCATGACATCACACCGCAGCCATGCCCTTGTTTGGATCGTTTTTATTATTCCGCCTCAGCATGTTTAGCGAAGCGGTTTCCTTGGCACGTCCTGTCGAGGCAGAGATCGTGTTCCCTTTTATTCCGGGATCCTCATCAATACGTGCGTGGGTAACCCAACCGTTCCCGTCGCCACGCCTCCTCTATCGAAGGGGAATCTCAAACGGTCACGGAGACGGCCCTTGGTATTATTTCCCCTTTATAAGAGGACCAAGGCCTGTCCTTGTCTTTCAACCTTGCATCGAATCTTTCCTCTGCTCCCCGTTCCAACACCTAGAGCTTCAGATTCGAGCACCTCGGATCCACAATGATGTCCGGCTCCGACCTCCAGGGCCGGTGGATGCCCTCCTCCGTCATGGAGGAGGACATATTGAAGTTGCGCGAGGCCAAGTACCTGGCCTACGAAGTTTCGCACAGGTTGCCTGCTCTAGGGCAGGCCGTGCCAGCCCCCGAGCCCGGCAAATACGTCGTTTTCGCATCTCACCTCCGTCGGGGATTAGGCTTCCCGACGGATCCTTTCGTGAGGGGGCTCCTATGCTACTACGGGCTGGACTTCCACGACTTGGCTCCGGAGTCCATCCTCCATATCTCCGCATTTATCATTGTCTGCGAAGCCTTCCTCCGCGTCATCCCCCACTTCGGCCTGTGGCTGAAAACATTCAAGGTGGAGCCGAAGATGATCGGGGGCGTCAAGCGGAGTGCGGCGGGGCGACCATAAGCAAGAAGGTCGATGCCCCCTGGCTCGAAGGTTCCTTCCAAGAGGAACATGGATTGTGGCAGCAGGAGTGGTTTTACATCACCGCTCCAAGAGGCAGCAAGCAAAAGCCGCCGCCCTCCTTCCGCCCGGGACCTCCACGGCAACCGATGTCGTGGGTCAACCAAGGGCTCAACTGGGGGCCGTCCGAGGACGTGCCCGCACTGCAGGGCCGGATTCGAGACCTCCAAACAAGGGAGATTGACCTGGTCAAGGTGATGCAAGTCATGCTAATCAGGCACCTCCTGCCCTGCAAACGTCGTCCTCTCCGTCTATGGGAGTTCAATCTGGAGGGACCTCGTATTCTCCAGCATTTTATGGGCGCGACACCCACGGAGATGTACAAGCTGTTCTTCGGACCGCAGGTAGCGTGTCCGGATTCGGCCGAGGACGCGGGCTTAAGCCGCGATCGCCCGGATACTCAGGTAAGTAGCTCAGAGCTCGGACATTCTATTCGTATGCCTTTCAAAAGATCATCTCCGGACCCTTTTTGTTCTTTACAGGAATGGGTGGCGCGATCGAGGCTGATAAGGTGTCCGGCCCCCCTCCCAGAGACCGCACTGGAGCCCGTGCTGGTCAGAATGTTGGAGGTTGCGCCCACAGAGGGGGGCGACGAGGGAGATAAAGGAGCTAATACTTCGTCCAAAGAGGCGACTGAAGAGGAGGGAGCCAAGGATCCTTCCCTTCGTAGAGAGAAGAGGACCGCCTCCGAAGATCCGGAGGTCAAAGCCCCTAAGCGTGGGAAGAAATCTCCGCCGGGGGGTCCGGCGTCCGGAGAGAATTCGGACGCGCAATCATCGCCCAAGGACCAGCCCTCCAACGAGCCGTGAGTATGAAAGAGGAAGTTTTAATAAGGAAGTACCTTCATTTATGCTTCTGTAGGTAACCGAAATATTTATATCGCAGTTCGGATCTGCAGCCGTCTCAGATGAGTTCATCCTCGGGGGATCTTCTTCCAGAGATGATGGAGAGCGATACGCCTCCGTCTGCCGCGCCGCCAGATGAGGCAGGCGAGCCCGAAGTGTCGTTGCGGAGGGCGTTCCCGAGTCCGGAGGGGCCAAAGAGTTCAACACCCACCAGAGTCCGGCCGGGAGAACTGAAGAGTTTGCTTGAGAGGGCGTCCATTTCAGAAGATCACCGTGCATTAATGCATATGGTGATTGGAAGGATTTCGTCCGCTGAAAGCGGATTGCGTGACGCTGCCATGAGCTTGCTGGCGGGATTTGAGGTATATGAAAATAACGCACCCCTTTGTTGTTCTAACGGTTTGTGCATATAAAAAATGCGCCCTGTATAGATAGTAGCCCCTGAGACTCGGTAGGTTGTCGAGGACGACAGCGTGCCGAGGATCGAAAATCTAAACAACTCAGGTAATGAATACCGCCGTTCTGATACAGGTGGCGGATAGTCCGGGGGCCAGCCGGACAAATCAGTTTGCCGAACTGAGTCGACAACTAGACATGGCAGATGCTGATATCGCACTTGTCAATCGGCGACTTGACGAGTCGCAAGGTAAATAAATTCTCCGCAGCCGCTTTATTGAGTGGGTTAAAGCCCTCCTCTGATAAGTTATATGTTGTTTATACAGACAGTGCTGCTGCTGTGGAGAGCCTTCGGGCCGAGCTTGCACAAGCTAAGGAGCAAGCCCGAAGGAGTGATGCGGCTGCTGCGAGGGCGGCCGAAG
This sequence comes from Triticum aestivum, assembly GCF_018294505.1. NCBI lineage: Eukaryota > Viridiplantae > Streptophyta > Magnoliopsida > Poales > Poaceae > Triticum > Triticum aestivum. The sequence goes on along the minus strand of NC_057798.1, from coordinate 753,487,577 downwards.
AGTTGAGGGCCGAAAAGGCTGCGCACTGCCTAAGCAGGGCGGAGGTGGCCGAATTGGCCAAGAAATTAAAGGATGCTACCGACCGTAGCGAGGCTCTTGAAAAGGAGCGCCTATCGGGGCGGGAAGACCTGAAGAAGGCCACCGCCGAAGCCAAGGATGCCCGTTCTGCAATGCGGGCTATGAAGGAGGAGCTGCGCCAAGCCGGGGAAATCGTGGCTGGCAAGCCTTTTCTTATGCGTCGCCGGTTTGTGGATGCCAAGTACGCTCAATTTGAGTGGCAGTCGAGTTCGGACGATCCGTACATGGATTTGGCTGCGAGTGCGGCTGATGCCGTTAAACACTTTCGGAGCCAAGGGGATCACGAGGCGGAAGAGTTGTATTGGTCTCAATTCCACAGCCCGGATCGCGCTCTTCCTCTGTCGGACAGGTTGGCCGAATGGGCCGAACTGAATAGACTGTCTGGACTGGCCATGACTGACATCGTGGCCCATATCTGGCCAGAAAGATCCAAGGCGACGAGCTACTTTGGCTTATTGCAGCAATTCCTTGGTGCGGTGCCGCATATAAGGGAGATGAAGCGGTCGGCCTGCATCGAGGGCGCGTGGATGGCCCTTGCTCGTGTGAAGGTGCATTATCCAGAGATGGATGCCACCGCCGTTGTTGCCCAGGGTCCGGATGGAAGCCGGCTCCCTGCCGAGCACTACTTCGGAGAAGTCATGCGCGGTGCTCGTAAAGTAGAGGCGCAGTGCTCAAAGAATGAACGCAATACCTTGTAAATTAATGATTATAGTATGAATGCTTTTTATACTTGTGCTTCCAAGTAGTAAAACTTCTCATGTGTGGCCGTTTGCGTATACGTGTGTATAACCTGAAAGATGCAGTCGTTGGCTTCAGCCCCCTTGCACAAGGTGCTGGGGTGTTCGCAAAATAGGGCTTTTTCACACTTTAATCCGACGTCTCGGTCCTGTTATAAGGAGGTGGTAGCGTAGCGAACGAGGCAATCCGGACTATGGTGCTTTATTTCTTTCACTTAGCCAATGGAGCTCGAGGGTGGTGCTACGATATAGCCCCTAATGACACCGCACATCTCCGGATTCGGGGTGCGTATGTGCCTGACCGGGAAGCGGTCCTTCGTCAAGGCGGGGAATTCTAAACATTCCGGTAGTCAATCAAGTGGCTGACCAGACTCTCGCTGTATCATGACAGTCAGTTTTCGGCTTTCTCTACTGAGGTGCTCGCCCAGCCGAACTGGGGCACAATCGCAGTAGTTCTCCTGGTGCCGCGTTAGCCGGGTGATACGGAACGTAAGGCAGCAAAACACAGGAGCCGGGCAAACCCAACATTTGACCAAAGACATGATTCGGAGCTAATGCATATAATGCCTAACTTGAGACGCCGAACACTCCCGAAGGTGTTCGGACTTTATGATAACGGGCAGAATTATGCCCTAAGCCCCTTGTGTCCATGTACGGGCATTGTCTTCTGACGCGGCCGATGGCAAAGCGTCAGGCTCCGCCTTGGCTATAGGAAGAAGCCGAGGGAGACTTAACAACAAGAGACAGTAATAAAAAGGTCTACGTAGGGTCTTCATCTGAAAAGAATCCTTGCGACGGGTCCCTACTGCACGTCTGCGCCTGTGTCTCCGTTGCGCCGTTATCCTAGACGGGTACGCACGTTGTTCATCTGTAGAAAGAGAGGAACACTTTAGTTTTAGAAATAGTTCGTGCGAAAAATATGCAAAAGAATAAGTGTAAATGATTAAAGCTAGGCTTATATGAAACCGCGGTTAGTTGTGCGCGCAGCCCCTTGTGAGAGGGTATGCGGCTAGGGAGCCCCTAGCCTGCTGAGTCCGGATTCGTCTATCCGAGTCTGGGGTCTTTAAATGACCCGCGCACTGAAATGGCACCATGTGGACCGGGCATCTTAAGTGTAAGAGATGCGTAATGTGGTATGGCGTTGAAGCGGACAAAAGCCTTTCGTCCCAATAGTGCTTGATATTCACTTTTGAATGGGACGATATGGAAAATTAACTTTTCGCATCGAAAGTTGTTCGGCAACCCGAACACGACTTCTAGTAATATCGAGCCTGTGCACTTGGCGTAAGGGCCTGGCGTAACTCCTTTGAAGGAAGTGCGGCTGTGTCGAATTCTGGTAGGGTCTATCCCCATCTGACGGATTGTGTTTGAGTATAGCAGGTTTAAGTCACTGCCTCCGTCCATTAGGACGTTTGTGAATTGTAGTCCGTCTATTACCGGATTCAATATCAGGGGAGTCCGTCCCGCGTTTCGAACACTTCTGGAATAATCCAGGTGGTCGAAAGTGATTGGTTTTGATATCCAATCTCCATGGTTTGCTGGGCTGGACTGTGCGAAGCTCTTTTTAGAAAGTGTCGCACTGTTTTTCCGTGTCCTCACATGAAGTGAGTTTACTGCTTTGACCCCTTGTGGGAAAGTCTTTTGTTTTCCGGTGCCCTAGTGGCGGGGTTTATCTTCTTCGCTTGACGCGTCGAGCCCCATGTGTTCGGCGTTTAGTCGGCCGGACTGTTTGAAAACCCAACAATCCCTGTGGGTGTGATTTGCGGGCCTTCCGGGGGTACTGTGGATTTGACATATCCGACCCAGAATTTTGTGTAGGTTGGACAGTTCGTCGTTGTCATCCTTGAGGGGCTGAGTTTTACTATTTGGCCGTGAGCTTTTAAATCCGGCATTGACTGCCGTGCTCTTTGGGCTTTTCTCTTTATTCCGGCGCTGCTCTTTTCTGCGCCGTGATTTTCCATTTCCATCTCTTATCTCGGATGTACTTGGGTCGCTGGTGCTGCATCTTGCCAGCCAGCTATCCTCTCCTGCACAGAAGCGGGTCATGAGGCTTGTTAATGCGGTCATTGTCCTCGGTTTCTCTTGACCGAGGTGTCTGGCGAGCCATTCGTCTCGGACATTGTGCTTAAAAGCTGCTAAGGCTTCAGCGTCCGGACAGTCGACTATTTGGTTCTTTTTGGTAAGGAACCTGTTCCAGAATTTCCGCGCTGACTCTCCGGGCTGTTGAGTTATGTGACTTAGGTCATCTGCATCCGGAGGCCGGACATAAGTCCCTTGAAAATTTGCTCTAAACGCTTCCTCGAGCTCTTCCCAACTTCCAACAGTATTTTCTGGGAGGCTTTTGAGCCAATGACGGGCTGACCCTTTAAGCTTGAGGGGTAGATATTTTATGGCGTGGAGATCATCTCCTCTCGCCATATGTATATGCAGTATATAGTCTTCTATCCAGACTCCAGGGTCTGTTGTTCCATCATAAGCTTCTATGTTTATGGGTTTAAACCCTGCTGGGAATTCATGATCCAGCACCTCGTTGGTGAAGCATAGTGGGTGTGCGGCGCCCCTGTACTTGTACGTGCCGCTATCATCGGACACCTGACGTGTTCCTTTGCTTATTGGGGCTGTCTTTTTGGGTCCGTAGATGGACCTGGCTGGGCCATTGAACGTTGGGGGCTTTATGGCCTCCTCGTCGAATTCTGGGAGCAGCTTACGCATCGGGTAGCTCTTCGATTGGTGGCCGTTGCCGTGTTTATCTGCGGTTTTAAGTACTTTGCTCCATCTCATTCGGAGCGCGTCTTCCGCTGTGTTGAGCTTCCGTTTTTCTTTCTTCAGGCTTCTTGCTATAGTGATGAGCCTGCGTTTGAAAAGCTCTTGTTCGACGGGCTCCTCGAGTTCGTCGTCATTGGGGCTTGTTTCGTCTTCGGAGGGAGGTATATAGTTGTGATCCTCGACCTTTTCTTCTGCCGCCCTTTCGTGAGGGCTTGCTTCTGCATCCTCCTGCGCTGAGTCTTGCTGGAGGAGTTTGTCTTCGGCACTCTCTGGGGTATTGTTATTTCCTGTGCCGGAATCTCCATTCTTGTTGTGGCGGGATTTAGAGCGGCGCCGCTGACGCCGGCGTTTCGGCTGCTTCTTTAGAGAATCTTCCTCCGCTGCTTTTTCGCCATCCCCTTCTTTTGGGGTATCCACCATGTAGACGTCATATGACGAGGTGGCCTTCCAGTGCCCTGTGGGCGCTGGGTCCTGATCGTCTCCGGCATCATCGTCCATAGCGTCAATGTCATCGGAGTCGTAGTCTAGCATGTTGGTTAGATCCTCGACAGTGGCTACAAAGTGGGAGGTGGGTGGGCTCTGAATTTCTTCATCGTCCGACCTCCAACCGTCCTGGCCATAGTTCGGCCAGGATTCTCCTGATAGCGAGAGATGCTTCAGAGAATTCAGGATATCGCCAAAAGGCGAGTGCTGAAAGATGTCCGCGGCGGTGAATTCCATAACCGGCGCCCAATCCGGTTTAATTGGCAGGGGCGCGGGAGGCTCGGAGTCCGGCGAGGAGTCCGGCGTCTCGGGATCACGAGTTTCGCAGGGGACGAGATTGGTATTCGGCTCCATCGCCGTAGATGTTGAAGCCCCCAGGGCGGCGTCTATCCACCGGCCCCCGTCATGGGCAATCGGCTCCGGGCTAGTAGCCGGAGCGGGTTCGAGTGCGGCCTCCAAAGCACTGTCCGGCAGCAGAGCTAGATCATGCCCATCGTCACAGTGCGGCGCGCTTGGCTGTGGCTCGAGTCCGTCGAAGATCAAAGTCTCCGCGGTCATCGGCCGTGAAGTTCAAGCTTCCGAATCTGACCTGACGGCCAGGGGCGTAGCTTTCGATCTGCTCCAGATGGCCAAGAGAATCGGCCCGCAGTGCAAAGCCGCCGAATACGAAGATCTGTCCGGGGAGAAAAGTCTCACCCTGGACAGCGTTGATGGTTGAAGATGCCATCGAGCCTATCGGTGACGACACAGAGGAACTCTCAATGAAAGCACCAATGTCGGTGTCAAAACCGGCGGATCTCGGGTAGGGGGTCCCGAACTGTGCGTCTAGGCGGATGGTAACAAGAGACGAGGGACACAATGTTTTTACCCAGGTTCAGGCCCTCTCGATGGAGGTAATACCCTACGTCCTGCTTGATTAATATTGATGATATGGGTAGTACAAGAGTAGATCTACCACGAGATCAAGGAGGCTAAACCCTAGAAGCTAGCCTATGGTATGATTGTTGAGATGTAATGTTGTGTCCTACGGACAAAAGCCCTCCGGTTTATATAGACAACGGAGCGGCTAGGGTTACACAGAGTCGGTTACAATGGTAGGAGATCCACATATCCGTATTGCCAAGCTTGCCTTCCACGCCAAGGAAAGTACCTTCCAGACACGAGCCGGAGTCTTCAATCTTCTATCTTCGTAGTCTGGGAGTCCGGCGGATATTGATAGTCTGGCTGCCCGGACACCCCCTAGTCCAGGACTCCCTCAGAGAGCTTTATAAGAAAAGCACAACTGGAGTCCTTCAAAGGTGTATCTCCGGAGAGGAAGGGCGAAATCTTCTGGCTAAAATTCACGCCGGACTCGGTGGGCACCACGCCGCAGCCCGGGCCCTTGTAGGCAAGGCCTTCCGTACAGGATTTTATTAGCCGACGGCCCGGGCAGATGCTTAGGACTTAGTCCAACGATGCGTCGGTTGCCAGCTCTTTGCTAATCAAAGCCACATGCCACCCACCGCCCTCAAAACTATACCCATCACCTGGCCGTTCACGGTCTGGGGGCTTGACATGGTTGGACCCCTTAAAGGAGGAACCCACAAGCAAAAATACCTATTGGTCATGGTGGATAAATTCACCAAATGGATAGAGGCCAAGCCAGTTAAGACGGCCGAATCCGGACCCGTGATAGACTTCATATCAGGGGTAGTACACCGTTACGGCGTCCCCCATAGCATCATCATTGATAACGGCACGAACTTCACGGCCGACGAGGTCAAACTCTGGTGCAAAAACATGGGCATCAAGCTCGACTACGCTTCAGTCTATCACCCTCAAACTAACGGTAAAGTCGAATGAGCAAATGGTCTAATCATGAGCGGCATTAAACCCAGACTAGTGTGGTCCCTCAAGGAATCTAACACACACTGGGTAGAGGAGCTCGACTCCGTACTCTGGGGGCTGCGGACCACACCGAATCGCACTACCGGATTCACACCGTTTTTTATGGTATATGGCGCACAGGAAGTTTTGCCCTGCGACATAATTCATGACTCACCTCGCGTGCACATGTACAAAGAAAGAGAAGCCGAGCTGGATCGGCGGGACGGTTTGAACGCCTTGGAGAAGGAGCGCGACGTGGCAAAAGCTCGTTCCGCATTCTATCAACAGCAGGCTCGAAGATACCAAAGCAGAGTAGTACGGGCCAAGGCTTACAATGTTGGCGAATTAGTTCTACGCCTGCCGAACAAGAAAAAGGACAAACTCAAGCCCAAATGGGAGGGTCCCTTCATCATCGACCAAGTCCTGACAGGCGGAGCATACCGTCTGCGGAACGCATTGGATAACCGACTTGAGTCAAACCCATGGAACGCAGCCCGTCTCCGAAGATTCTACGCCGAGCGCCGGACTCAGAGTTCGTCTCCTTCCTCTGTCTATATTTTATACTTCAACTGTCTTTTATTTCTCTCCTTCTCCCTCCTTTTTTCTGAAGCCGCTGAAGGCTCGTTTGTGCACTGTTCACACACATTTGATGCGTTATCCGCGCTCATTATACCTGGGGGCTTCTTTAACAGAAGATTATTTATACGGGCTTCATGCCCAACAAATGTGTCACACTTCCGCATGTACCTTTTATTCACCATTATATGCATCGATATGACTTAAGTTTTGGCCAAGCTGGGTTGCCTGGCTCCTGTGCTTACCCCTACGTTCCCGATTGTTCGGCTAGGTGGTAAAGGGAGCACCTCTGTGATTGTTACCGCCGGGTCAGCCGGACGTGTACCTCAGACTGGGTGAAGCCAAAAGCTAGCGTTCTTAAGGGAATATTCGGTCGGTGAACTAAAAGACGAATTCTTACTTATTCATTAATCTGCCCCCAGATGTTTTTCTGCTTTTTTCGCAGTCCGGACATGCACTTTAGGGCATGCCTTCCAGGTATAGGAACCCCTAACGGAACTATTCTCCCTGGAAGATGTTTCTTACTAACCATGTAATATAACATAACTAGTTGGGCACTTGTCTGATAAAGCACTCATGACCCCTACGCCTGGTCTCCACGCATGCCCCGGTTCTTACATAACTGTGAGGGTATTCGGACACACTCTGTACTGTCGGGTCCCGAGGTTGAAGCGAAAAGGTCCGCTACGACAAACGATCTACAATCCGGCTAGAAGGCATTTTACATGTCATTTTAAATTACATAGTCAAATTGACTGACTGTATTCCTCTTCAATACCATCTAATAGGCTGTCTAGTTTACAGTCCCGCTGGGAATAGTTTGCGGCCAACTCTACTTGGCCATACACTAATCTCACAGGGATCTCCTTCCCACCGGGCCCCATAGGTCCGACCTCGGCCATGTGATTTGGGTCAGCCTTCGTGTATCGCGTCTTCACCATGGCCCAGGCCTCCCTGGCGCCTTGACGGCAGGCCGATATCTTCCATAGCCGGAAGCGCCGCCGTGCTCCCTGAAGCTTCTCTGCAAGCTCTCCAAGGCCTTCGGGTAGGGAGATGGATGGCCACAAGGCCTGGGCGACGCCTCTCATCACCTGCCAAACTCGTTCGTGCAGTTGCAGCAGCTCGGGAAGTAGGTCACCCGTTGAACCGGGCATTTCCTCTGTAGGACGACCTGTGAGCATACCTACAGACATATTTCTGTTAATCGACTTCCTCGCTGAAATCTTATTTTCATAAGTTCGCTCAAGAACTTACTATAAATGCCGCGACAAAGCCGCCGATTCTCCTTAACGGAGTCAGACAGCTGGGTACGAACATCTTTTAGTTCTTCGCCCAGCTGGGTGTTGGCATCTTGGAGGTTATTTTTCTCTTGCCGCACCCTTGTAAGCACATTCTCGCCGGCTTTTAACCGGCACAGGAGCTGTTGCTTGTCCGGATCTAGCCCGGCGCCATTTGCAATGTTATTTTCAGATTTATACACACGCCGCACTTCGCAAACTACTTCTCTTTTAAAGCGTATATTACAAGAGTGGGTCTCTGTGGCTTCCCCTGTCGTGCCTAGTGTGGCCTCAAGTTGGGCCTTGCACTCTTGAAGCTCCTGGGACAGTTGGGTATTCTTTTCTGTAAGATCTTGCATAACAAATGATCCTTAAATCAGTTATTCTAACTATTTTAAGTCTCGGGGGCAACTGGCATATATAACTGTCAAAATCCCTCACCCATATGTCTTTCACATACTGCTCCGTGGCTCTAGCTAGACCTTCTTGAGCGGCACGGAGGTGCGCATCTCCGGAATTAAAGGCATTCAATGCCTCTTGGGAGAAACATGCGTCACGAAGAATTGTCCGGTGGCGCCTGTGGTTCATGGCACTCTCCACCTCAGATTTGGTGGTGGACAATTTGTCGGCATCCTTCGTTTGAGGAGCATCCGACGCGCGCCTTGTGTTCGCCTCCCCCTCCGGACCTGGCGTTGGAGCCTAGCTGGCGGAGGCTCGATTGGCAACCTCTCCGGACACAGTCCGGCGAGCGCTCTTTTTCCTGAAAAGATAACAAACGTTAGTATGCCTTCGAGGAATCTTTCCTTAAAACATGGTGGCGCGCCATACCATTGCGGCGATGTCTTGATCCACACCGCACTTCTTTTCCGCCTGCTGGGCCGAGCTGCCCCTTGTTGGCCAGCCGCCGCGGGCTCGGCTTCCCGCCTCAAAGGCACCTCCTGCGGAACACCATTGGTATGCGGTGATCAGAAATAAGCACGGATGGGTCATGGTATTAGGACTTCGGTCATAGTTACCTGGGAAGCTGGAAATATTCTGGGGTAGTCGGCCGTAATGGCGACCAAAGCATTGTTGATGCTAAGTTGGTGGAACACCCCATCGATCAGCTCCACCTTTATGTCCGGATCCTCTTCGGAGGCCGGATCGAGGGACCGTTCTGGATCCTCGGGTTGTGGAGGCGGGCTGTGTATATCCTCTACAGCCTGGCGCAGTTCCTGCATTGAAATCACAAAATGAGATACGTAACCATGGGAATGAGGATCGGATAGGCAAACAGAAATGTCCGCCTACCCAGCTTCGAGGATTGTTCATAGAAAATCCGTTCAGTGGACTAACACGGAGAAAATCCTCCTTTTCTCCTTTGTACATGCCGGACAAGATCTTCACTAGATCAGCGACCGATCCCGGCCCCTTACGGCCATGACGGGTGGCATCATCCGAATAGGATCCGGCAGAGGGACGTCTTCCATGTAAAACCATTCCGAGGGCCAGTCTTCGGATGCCTTCTTCGGGGTTCCGGATAGATATCCAGTCCTGGTGATGCGCCATAGTTTGGCTCCGCCCACTTGATATATTGACCCCTCATGAGAATAGGGTACAAGGCAAAACAATCTCTTCCACAGCGCGAAATAAGCCTCGATGCCCAAAAACAGCTCGCAAAGGGCCACGAAGCCCGAAATATGCAGAATGGAGGCAGGCGTAAGGTTGTGCAACTGGAGGCCGTAGAACTCCAGGAGCCCCCGGAGAAACGGATGAATTGGAAATCCGAGCCCTCTTATTAGATAAGAGACGAAGCATACCCGCTCTCCTTTGGAGGGATCGGGGACGCTCTCCGCCTGCTTTCCGCCCTTGTAGGTGGCAAGTCCGGCTCGAACCGGAACCATAAAGGCTGGGGGAAGAAATCCCTTGGTTTGGAGCATCACTAACTCACTGTGCGGGACTGAGCACCTCTCCCAATCTCCAGGCTGAGGGCTGGGAGCGCGAGAGGAGTAGCTGCGTCGACTGTCCATGATGGAATGGATTTTTGGCAGAGGCGCTCCGATGAATGCTCGCAGAGGGAGGATGGTGTGATTCGGATCTAGATCCCCGTCTCTTCTATAGGCGGCTCATTTGCGTAGCTAGGGGGGTAAACATAAAGATACCCTGGCCTTTCGCATTCATTCGACACATGGAAGATGGCCATTATTGGGCGTGGAAGCCAAGGAGTGCAGCATTTATAAGAAGCCGGACACTATTCGACAAGTATATGGAATTTGGAGAAGAACCTTCCTTGCAATGCCGAAGACAATCAACACGCCGGACTCGTCATCATTGAAGCCTGGTTCGGGGGCTACTGAGAGAGTTCCAGTTTAGGGGGTGTCCGGATAGCCGAACTATCACCTTTGGCCGGACTCCTGGACTATGAAGATACAAGATTGAAGACTCCGTCCCGTGTCCGGATGGGACTTTCCTTGGCGTGGAAGGCAAGCTTGGCGATACGGATATGTAGATCTCCTACCATTGTAACCGACTCTGTGTAACCCTAGCCCTCTCCGATGTCTATATAAACCGGAGGGTTTTAGTCCGTAGGACGAACACCAATCATACCATAGGCTAGCTTCTAGGGTTTAGCCTCTTTGATCTCGTGGTAGATCTACTCTTGTACTACCCATATCATCAATATTAATCAAGCAGGAGTAGGGTTTTACCTCCACTGAGAGGGCCCGAACCTGGGTATAAACATCGTGTCCCTTGTCTCGTGTTACCATCCGCCTAGACGCACAGTTCGGGACCCGCTACCTGAGATCCGCCGGTTTTGACACCGACACCCTGGGAATCTTCACGCCTACAGTCAGACATCGGAGGAGGACATCACCGAGGAGGAGTCGGACGACGAGGAGTAGTTGAATAATCTATTTTTTATCTATCTATGTTGAGAACTATCCTCTACTTTCTAGTCTCTACTCTCTATCTCTACTTCTCGATCTCAGCACTGTAAACGCCTTTTTAAAGCGCCACGCATTGCGATTCTGTTGGAGATGCTCTAACATGGTAGACGAGTGCTTTAATGTTGCCCACAAGATGCGTGAGTATTACTAGTAGTATATTTTTCTATCCAACATGCAGAGGAGCAATGAAGACCAAACACGGGATACTGGGGACATCTTCAAGGAGCGTGGCAAGTTAAAGAGGAGCTGCACCGAACCTGTAAAACGAGCTTTGGTAAGTAACACTGTTGGTGTTCTAGGAACGGGGGTACCTAGACTTGCCTGCCTGCGGCCCGTGGCGTGGCTCAAGGGTGGCCCAGTACGGCCCATCTTCATCAACACATGCTCAAGACCCTCGCGAAGGGCCAAGTCTCGCGGGGCGGACGACAGGAGGCTTCCTCAGGCACGGCCTCGTTAGGCTGGCTCACGAGGAGGCAGAGAGATCAAGGCGGGGTACCTCACGAGGTGCCCGTGACACAAGCCATGACGACCAAGGCCAGGCGGGCGCCGGCCTGCGCAGAGTCCTTGTTTCCCCTTTGGTGCAAAGGGGGCAAGCGCAGGCAAGGGTATCAAGCAAAGGCAACCATTTCAGTGCAACAAGACTAAGACCAGCAGGACGGCAGAACGGAGGTCATCGTGGAGCCCAAGCCAGCGTCATCGTCAGGGTCTTTTGGCAGGCGAGGACCAACTTTAGTCAGGATAAGTGTACTAGATGTTCCCCTTCAAAATGGCCAATTGTTGGCGCCCTTCCCGCTCAATATTTGGGGAGAGGCCCGGGGCCTTCGCCTATAAATAGGACTAGCCACCCATAGGGTAGGGCATCTAGATCTGAGCGGATCCGCATCCAAGACATAGAGAGAGAGGCGACTGAACTCCCCTAGCAGTTCATCGCACCAACCAAGAACAGACCCTCGCGAGGCTGTTCTTCCCTTGTACTGTTCCTCGTCAGCCCCAGCGGCAATCCACACACCACAAACTGGAGTAGGGTATTACACCACAATGGTGGCCTGAACCAGTATAAATCTTGTGTCCCTTGTGTTGTTCTTCGAGTAGTTTAGATCCTTGTGAGGCGGTGAAACATGGGTAGGCTATGGGTGTGATCTCCGCGTGCACCCCTATGTTCGAACCTCAAGGGTCTGCCGGAACCCAAAATCCGACATTTGGCGCGCCAGGTAGGGGGTGTGCCGGAATCTGCCTTCCGTCGCCTCGTGTTTTCACCGCCCATCCCATCCATGACAGACGCACGTCGCACCCGCGCCGAGCGCCGGGCCGCTCTCGCCACTCGCGTCGCCCAGACGGCCCCCGTCGGCAGGCGCCCCCATCGTTCCCCATCGCCTACCGTCAACGCCGCCACCGGCCCGGCGGGGAACGAACAACAGGCGTCGTCCCTGCATCCATCGGTGCGGCGAGAAGGCCGCAACGCCACTCCGTCGCTGACTCCGGCTGGCTCCTCGTCCCACGCCCGTCGCGCTCCTGCGGACGCGCACGCCGCGCTGCTCCTGGCGCGGAAGCTCCTGCACTACCGTCCCATCGACGACCTCTACGACGAGTGGCTCGCCCGCATCACCGAGCTCGTCAGCGCCGCTGGGGGCTCCCCTACACTGTCCCTCTCATTGCACCGCGCACCACCCTGCGCGGGCGATGAAGCTCCGGGGGCGCCTCGGCCGCCTTGGCTCCAAGGCGCATGGCCCTTGGGCGGAACCCACTCCGTCCGGCACCAGCACAGCAAGAGAAGAGCTGCCAAGAGATCCCTCGTCCCCAGGAAGCCGCCCGTGTGCTCCCCGCACCGGCTCGGCACGAGCGCGCACCTGCTCCAGCGCATCAAGACCCCGCATTGCACCTCGCTGTAGCACACGAAGACCCGCAAGATCAAGCTCTCTGTCACCAAAAGGCTCCCGCGGCCACTGCAGGCTGCCATGCCTTCTCCGCCGAGTCGCGCAGCGTGGCCTGGCCGGGCAAGTTCAAGCTAGACCTGCCTCCGCGCTATGATGGCACGGCTGACCCTGCTGAGTTCCTCCAGCTCTACGAGCTAGGCATCAAAGCCGCCAACGGAGACGAGAAGGTCATGGCGAACTGGTTCCCCATGGCGCTCAAGGACGGCGCCCACACCTGGCTCCTGAACCTGGCTCCTGGCATGATATCCTCCTGGGACGAGATGCGCACCCGATTCATCGCCAACTTCCAAGGCACCCCCGACCGGCCCCCGGCCATGAGCGACTTACGCCGCATCAAGCAGCAGCCGGGGGGACCCTGCAGAAGTTCATCCAGCGCTTCAACAGCGCTCACCTTAAGATCGCCAAGGTGTCCGAGGAGGCCATCTTCTCAGCCTTCTCCGACGGCGTGCGTGACGTCAAGATGAAGGAGGAGCTCGCGATCATGAAGACCTGTGCACCTCCCTGGAGCTGTTCAATCTGGCAACCAAGTGCGCTAGGGCTGAGGAAGGGCGCCTGTCCCTCCTCGAGCTGCCAGCTGCTGACCCAGAAGAGAAGAAGCCCAAGACCAAGGACGTGAAGTGCAAGGGGGCTGTCGTGCTTGCAGCAGAGCCAGACACCAAGCGAGGCAGGGATCAGCCCGAGTCATCCAAGGGCAGCCGGTACTGCGTGTACCACGACATCCACACCCACAACACCAACGAATGCCAAGAGCTCAGAGCCGTGCGAGACGGGCGTGCCGGCCGACGCCCCGAGCGCAGCGACAGGGGCTATGGCCGAGGAGGAGGAAGAGGTGGAGGACGGTGGGAAGACCGTGGCCCTCGCCAAGGGTGGCGTGATCGACCTTGCGAGGACCGCTGGCAAGACCAGCCTCGTGAGGGAGGTTGAAGGGACCCACCTCGCGAGGGGGGTTGGAGAGATTAGCCTCGTGAGGATCGCCCACAAGGCAATGCGGGCCTCCCTCCTCTGCCACCATAGCCAAGGAGGAATGAAGACCATCACCAGGATGAGGGGCTGGAGGCTTCCAGGAACCGCGCGCAATCGCTTGCATCTTGGGCGGCGCACAAGCCCCGGCCTCTCAGTGCATCTTCAAGCAGTTTGCCCGTGAAGTGAATGCAGTCCTCCCCAAGCTTGAGGCCACACGCCCTCTCAGGTGGTCATCATGTGCTATCACGTTCATCTCAGCGGATCAGCTCAAATGCGCGGCCACATCAGGAGTCCTCCCGATGCTTTGTTCCCCGATCATCAGCAACGTGCAAGTCACCAGGACCCTCATCGATGGCGGAGCAGGGCTCAATGTCCTATCCGTCGAAACGTTCAACAATCTCCAAGTGCCATACAATCAGCTGCAGCCAACCAAGCCCTTCTTAGGGGTCACTGATGGTTCCACAGTTCCGATCGGGCAGGTCTACCTTCCTGTTACCTTCGAGAAGCGCGACAACTACCGCACAGAGCTCATTGACTTTGACGTCGCTCACATCCTCCTGCCGTACAACGCCATCCTCGGGTACCCAGCCCTGGCCAAGTTCATGGTTGTGACCCATCACAGCTACAATGTCCTCAAGATGCCAGGAAGCGGCGCAGTCATCACGGTGCCCTATGAAGAGAGAGATGATGTGTGTTCCCTGGAACGTGCCTTCCAAGCCGCATCGATTGAAGACCCAGATCACAAGAACGGGAGGCCTCCCGAGGCTGCTCCTAAGAAGAAGAAGACATCGCCTGGTCTGACCCCTCGGGAGGCAGGCCTCTCAGGGTCCGCGCCCATTCAGGGGACACCTCCTTCTATCGCATAGGAAGGCGCGCCCGGCGCCCCCCTCAAGCAGGGCTCAGGGGCTCTCTTCTGGAGGGCTATCGACTTTGCTAAGATTACGAGGGAGGCTCTTGGGCACCACTTGGAGGCATGCTTCAACGCACGTTTCCCTCAGGAGGAAGCAAGGCAAGGAGGGCCAAACCCTTAGGAATTCATCAGCGAGATTATTCAGGAGTTGCAGGAGTCAAGAGTCATGAGTGGCAGCTGCTGCTTGCCCGCCGTGGCTCCCCATCCAAGAGAGGATGGTGGGATGCGCGTCTGCATAGACATACCAGGACTCAACCGAGCCGCCTCTCAGGAGCGCCTCTGGCCCTCACGCGTGGGGCGCTGCGAAGGCCCACCTCACAGCTATGTTCGCATGCCTTACGGCCTGCCGAACGCGGCTGCTGTGCGTCAGCGCCTCATGAAGAGCATCTTGGAGGCTCAGGCGGTCAGGCATTCTGCAGTCCTGGCAGAGATAGAGATGGTCCGCGAGGTGCCGCCAGCACCTCCGGAGCCTCCCGAGGCCCCTGGGCCTGGGGGCTCGTGAAGATCGTCTCCCGCAACGCACGCCATCCGCTACTTCAGCATCCCTCCATCTTCAGAATCATCAGGTGACATCCTTCGAGTTTCATTTTTAGCTGGGAGCGCCCCCCCCCCCCCAGGGCTGCATCATTCCTAGGCCGCGTGGGTCCATCCTTGCGGCGTGTATCCCCTTTAGTTCATGTTTTCAGCTTACTTTATCGGGGGCGCCCCTCGGGCTGCATTATCCCCGGTGGCATGTATCCCTCTCGCGTTTATTCGGGTCGTGCGTTTGACCCATCGTGATCGTTGTTTGATGCTTTCCTATGGCACCCTTCTTTCTTCATGTCGACTGCTTGTGCGTTAAAGGGGGTACGTGAGCATCATGACTCATGGGCTCTTACTGGCTCTCCAACCCTCACCCTCTGGCCTTGTGCACGGCATCGCGACCTGGCACACCAGCGACGGCTGAGCCCCGCTCGAGGGCTAGGACCCGAGGACGTAGAGCACCGACATCTAACCAAATCTGCAGGGACACATCACAAGTAAAGGCCCAGAGCCAGGCGCAACCCGCCTTGAGGTAGGGCCCCGTGAGTCCCGCGCTGGCTCACGGGTGCCCAGATACACCTCGCCAGGCCCTACCATGCCAGTCACGTGTCAGGGCGGGGCTGTATACGCCCCGGGGGCTCCTCCCGGAGGGGAGCCCCCTCCCACGCACCAGTGGAAGCACCATGCTCCGCGCTGGCTGACGACACTGCTGAGGAGCGGCTATGCCCGTACACATACGGAAGCGCTATGCTCCGCGCTGGTGATAAACAACTGAGGGTGGCCCCCAGCTGCATCAAACTCAGGGAGCCCAGAGCTCAATGTCCGGCCTCATCGTAACACCTCCCCTCGAGAGTGCCGCGCGAGGGGGCTGGGCACGGGGGCTGCGCCCGGGTCACGCCCAGGCGCTCGCCACCCAGCCAGGCCCCTCGGGCCTGGTTCGTCGCACGCCTCTCCCCGAGCGGAGCCAAGGTACGAAGGCCGTTTGAACGTCAAGGGTGACTCCTGAGCATCGCGACTCAGGAGCCTAACTGGTCACATAGCCCCTCACCCCTTAGTTCCGAAAGGCTAACAGCGGTTGAGGTATGCGCGGTGCCGGGCTCTGCCGGCCGTAGAACGGTAAATTCACCCATGCATCTCGCCTCCCAACTTGCTGTTCGTGCGTCAAGGGGGACTCCTGAGCATCGTGACTCAGGAGCCTAACTTGTCACGTAGCCCCTCACCCCTTGGTCCCGTCCTGGTTTTAGGTCGGGGCTAACGGCGGCTGAGGTATGAGCGGGGCCGGGCTCTGCAGACGTAGAACACAAGCAAGTAGGAAGAAAAAACGCAAATCTCAAGATATTCAAAAGCAAATATTACAGTCCATAGAGTACTTTGACAATGCCAAACACAAGTTTAAATGCCTCCACGAGGCAGAATGCATGTTGCAGGGATTAAAAGTATCCAAGACCGGACCCGATAGCTTAACGGCGTTCTGTTACGGTGGATGCCACGTGTCGGTCACCCTTGATGAAAGCACTCTGTGACGCATGATTTATCGTCATGGAAGTGGACACTTCCGTGATGATAATTTTGGTAATGTCATGGAACACTTCTACGACAGCACAGGTATGACTACCTTGATTATGTCATAAAATCGTCATGGATGTACATGCATGACAAAAAACGTGACCTACTGTGACAAACACGTATCATCACGAAAGTGTATTTTTTTTGTAGTGTCAGTACAACGATACAGGCAAAAGGTACAGCCAAGAGCAATGCAAAGCTAAACTTCTTCAGGACCATCGGTGTTATCCAACCTTATGGTAAGAGTAAATATAGATCTGATGCGTTGAAAATGGAGGGAAAAGGAAAATAAGCTGCAGAGTGATGGTACATGAACAACCACCTGTCAATATAAGTACACTGATAAAGGATGGAAGGTACTTACAAGAACAACACAGAGCTAAAAAATTTCATTGGCATTGGATATATTCTACACTAATGTAACCATTCATACAGATTAGATAATTTGGAGCGAACAAGTAATAAGCAAGCTATCATGCATACTGCTGTCACATAATGAACCAGGTACGAATGCAAGTACAGTGATATAGGACAACGGGTCCTAACAAGAGCAAAGCAGTGGGTAGCATATTTGTCATATCCTGTCGTTCTTTTCAAACCAGAATTCTTCTTCGAGCTGAATTCCTGCAAAAAAGATCCGGAAGGCACATGCGAAAAAGTAGAAGTTCAAATTGTCATGTAATATCATAGACAATACCTCATCCTGGGAACGAGACCAGTGCATAACAACGTTTTTTCCATTCAATGTCTTCTAAATTTAGCACAGGAGACTTCATCGGAAATTTGTTTATAGACTTGCCATCAAAGTGTGATTTCCTTAGGTAACACCGATACTGCTGCAATGCTTCCTTGAAAAGCGCAACCAAGCTTTGCTCGTCATGACTATCCAGATTGACCCTTGTCACAGTAATCATTGATGTGTTCAATCAGCAGAAAACAGAAAAATAATCACCATGAATAATAGCACTTACACGTAAGTGGGACAGGAAGATGTGAAAATGGTGTTTGTCTTCACTATAATCTTCCCATGATTGGAATATATGCACGTAGTCCCTTAGAACATTGAAAGCATTGTCTTTAAAACTATTATTAACTGGAATGGGATTCCAATCTGCAGGAATTGGACGTCTCTGCAGCTGGGATGGGTCTTCGGCCGGTGGACTTGTTGTACTTTTTGCTAGAGTGGGATTTTTCTATGGTACAGCTGGTGCTATGGCAACTTAAATCGGCATACCTTTTGCTGGAGTGAAGGTCCTGTGTGGTGGGGCTAGTGGTGTGGCCAGTGAAGTATGGGTACAGTCTGCTGGAGTCGGTCCTACGTTTTGTGTCACTGGTTGTACAGCCAATATAAGTGGGGTGATGTCTGATTTCTCAGGCACCACCACATTTTTCAAGGACTTTGCTTGTGGTCCTTCAGGTTCAGCAATCACCCTCTTCCTTTTTGATGTCTGATGCACAAGTACAGCATTCGAATGAAAAAACATGGTATGATGACAGATGGAATATGTATTGATAATGGATGGGCATGGCATCTTGACATATATGATGAGTAAACTAAGCAGATGGCGGTGCAACAAAGTAGAAGTAATGCAAGACAACATATGCAAGATACGCACAATCAATAAAACCTTGCCAAATTAGAACAGGCACCTTGATGGGTGAACAGGATAGGCCATCTGCCTTTGACTCCTCGAGGTTAGAATAGTCATTAGGATCATATTCTGAACAAGAATTTACAGGTGGGGCGCGTATGGGTCTCATTGCATCCAGAATGGCACTCAATGCCTTGGTGCCAATTTTGTAAGTCGTTGTAGTGTTCCACAATATTCTTCTGATGCGCAGATTCTAATATTCACTATAATTATGTGTAATATCTGAGAACCATGAAAACATAAATAGTAGTGAGATTATCTTTGTAATGCAGAGGATATTCTAATATAGGGGTGCCCCTTTAAACCCTTGTCTGCTATCACTGGATTCTGATGAGAGAGCTCATGTGTGCTGTAATATGGTGCATGCAGTAATATAATCTGGCGCAAGTACACAAAAAATTAGGTTCCAGAAGTAAGGATAGTTGGCAGATGATAGGTTCATAATATACTGTATAGAGAGTTTATTGCCAAACCATGATAACAAGAGCACACAGCAACTAGGCATATCGTAGTGTACATAAAAGGGGTACACCATAACCACGATATATAAATCGGGAAAGTGGAACTGGCTGGAAAATACGGTGTTGAATTGTCGCTACTAATTGAAAGCCTATCGATCACGTACAGGCCAGCTCTATCAGCTGTTGACGGCAGATGTCCATGCGCCCCTTCTGGACAAGGAACATAATGTACATACTAAATACAGGATAACAAAAGAGGAACATGTTAAATAACAAAAGAGGAAGCATATTCTTGAGGTTCCGCTTCATTGCATACAATGTTGGTTACCCACTCATGATGAATCACAGCGCCCAAAGAAATGCAATTCCATGATGTCTCTCTATATGTGGCCACATGCATTTGGAAAATCAAGTGGGATCATTACCTGACCAATTAAATGTGTGTCTGTTAACTAATATCAGTATCATATCACAATTCATATTTGAAGAAGTAAGCTTTGGACTTATGATTGGTGTGTTGTTTAGCTTGAAGAGTGGACTGCTGCTAGTGCTGACACATAGCAGCTACACAGATCATAGTGTAGATATAACTGGATAACTGTAAGCATCAGGTGTAAAATTGGCAAAGTGGAACTTGCCAGAATATATGTGCTAGTATTGCCGCTACGGTTAGAAAGGCTTTGGATACCAGCTCTCTTCAACTGAAGGTGAGGTACTATTAATATCAGTCTAACTCTCAAAGGCGATTCAACTCCCCGCATTTCCTTGCTAATCTTATAGGATTCAAGTGGGCAGGCCACTACAAATCCTATTCCTATGTTTACAAAATCCTATGAATCAAAGAGGCCCGAAGAGTTCAAAGTGTTCATCACAACCGACGGTATAGACCTCTACACTGCAAATGTCCCTGCTCATCTTCACTACAAGGAACATACTGTACTACTATCATACTCCCTTCGTTCCAAAATATAAGTCTTTGTAGAGATTCCCACTATGGATCACATACAGATGTATACAGATACATTTTAGAGTGTAGATTCACTCATTTTGCTCCATATGTAGTCCATGGTGGAATGTATACAAAGACTTGTATTTCGGAACGGAGAGAGTACTTATTAAGGAAGAATAGAAGAGGAACATGCTAAAGAAGAGCAAGCAGATTTTGGATAATAAAATGGTCGTTGCGCAGTGCCCACACATGATGAACCAGAGCGCATTAAGAATGCAACTCCCAGTTGTCTCTCTATATGTGGTACATGTGCTTTTCGAAAGTAAAGTAGGAACATTAGCTGACCAATTAAAAGTTATCTATTTTAGTAATATCAGCATCATATCATATTTGTATTTGAGCAACAAGTTTGGAATTATGAGTGGCACGTTGTTTAGCTTGATGGATTGAGGAGCAGTGCTAAGCAGGTACGATGATGGTACTGAATATAAAGGCATGTCTGCATGCAAGTCGTGTGACTTTTGTCATTTGGGTCAGTCGACCATTTCAGGCGGTTGGATGAAGATCCTACGTCTCCTAACCCTTCTTCTTCCTCGTCTCCGATTCTTCCCATAGAGAACATTGCACGGGCCGCCGACCGAACCACTGGCCCCCACCACCTATGTTCCTCCGCTACCCCCATCCCCACCCCCGCCCACACATGCGTCGAGTTTTCTTTGTTCGGTGAGGCCCCACCACTGCCCCCACAACCACCGTCCCCACCCGAGCCCCTTCCTTCACACCGGTGAACTCCGACGAGCTCTCCGAAATCGATTGACCCAATTTTGAAATTTAGTCTACTGTCATTTAACTAGTGTGGAATATAAAAGGGGAAAACCATAAGCATTGCGAGTATAGTGTTGAGCGTGCCATGGCGGATCTGTAGGTGCAAACCGTACTAAGGCAACTTTGCAACCAATGTTTGCTTTCAACTAGCAAGTAAGTGATGGACAAGAAATCAGAGTAAAGCAGTGGCGATCTATTTTCTTGCTGCGATAAATAAGTTAGCAGATACGAAAGAGTACCGCCTCTGGTGCGGCGCCGTGTATGAATCTGCTAAGAATTTGATGGTGATGTAGTAGCGATGGCTTTCAGCAGCGTGGAAGCAGATCTAGGAGGGTAAACTGTGGATGCGGGGCATGGTGGACAAGACAGTCATAGGAGTGGCGCCGGCAAGGTGGACGATGGCGGGGATGAAGCGAGAGGACGGGATGCAAGGATCCTGTCCGAAGCCGTGGATAAGAGAGGTCGATCTCTTGTAATGGCCGACGGCGTCGGGGTATCAGCTCTGGCATGGTGGAGGAGGACGACGGTGGATGGGGTGGCGGATGGAGGAGGCTAGGGTGGAGAGGGTGTTTTAGTGCCCACGAGTACGAATGGGGAAATGGAGGGAGAGAGGAAGGAGGGAACCATGTCTTCAGGGCTCGCTTGTCTCAAATGCGAGGAAATTTACAAACTTAGCCCCCGTTTAAAATTTCCTACATCATATCAATATTAGTCGGTTGGGGATAGGACGGTAATCTCGCATACACCGAATATTTTCCGATGAGAGTTTGTTTTTGGCGCCCACCGCGTATGAATTAGGGAGGGAGTCGATTTCGGCTGAGGAGACACTGTGTTTTTGCGCCCACCGTGTATGAATTCGGGTGAGAGGCGGTTATGTCACGTTTGAGTGAAATTACAAACCTACCCCTATCGAAACCTATAGAAATCGAGCCGATAAGCTTTGAGTGTCAGGGATAGGCAGTAATTTCCATCTCGCAGATTTTGGTTTTGGGCGGTTACTATGACTTTCCCCGCTTCGTTCAAATTTTTGCAGAGCAAGAGTGCACGTTTACAGTGCCAGCTCAATTTTTGTTCGGGCAGGATCCATTTACGATTGAATAAAATTCTATATACATCATATATATATATATATATATATGAACAAAAAACAAATAATTCTGCTCCGTTATATGTATATAATATGATTTACAAATACAATGATCTCAAAATCATAAGGTTGAATTCAAAAAATTTAAACCAAATTATGTTCTACTAAAATGTATGGATCAGTAATATCTACATATTAAATAACATAGATGCGCGTGAATTCATATGAGTATGCATGTTTGATCGATCAATTTTGGTTCGAGTATGAATTACATGTATCATCATCTCGAATTCAAATATTTGAATCCCTTTTATGTTGACTCCTTTCATGCCCATCTCTCTCGCATGCTCCTTCATGTAGCTATCATTCTCTTTTCTCCATCTCACCCGCACGCCCACTTCATGTTTCTCCTATCTTCGCAAACATGGTCTCTCGACGTCTCCCTTGAGAAGTGTCACACTCTCCCTATCATTATACATTACACGATTTTCATTATCTCTCACGTCTCTACCATTCTCTGGTATCACTAGGTACGTAAGCTTTCTATTTCACCGCCACACACACAGTCTCACTCGTCTTTCACTTTGCTTTCTCTCTATGGGGTTCTCTCACACACCCTATATGTCTCTACATGTGACTCATACCACTAAAATTACTCTCTCCTGCAGACACAACATTTGTTGCGGTCTCCTTAACGTCTCCATCCCAGTAGTAAAACTGACATTATTCATTTGTTTACCGATCATACAAACTCCCCCCTCCCTCGCTCTCTCTCTCTCTCACACACACACATAGCTCCTTCTTCCACTCCCCTTCCCGACTATCGTCTCTCTCACACCCACAAAACTCTCACTTTCGCACCCCCGACTCATATTTCTCTCACATCATTGATCGAATAGCCTCCAAATAGGTTTATACACCCGCACACTCGTGCTTCCACTATTACGTACATGTCTCTCTCGCGCTCCTTGTATCTATGTAGATTTTTCGTCCCTTATTGAGACACGCCCTATCGATTGTGCACACACACACTATCGCCTCATTTTAAGCTGATACCCCTTGCACACACACTCTTTGTGTCTTTGTCACACATGCACTCCGTTCTCCTCCTCTCTCCCTCTCTCACACACACAACACACACACACACATGGGCTTTTTGCAACAACTAGCAAGATGCCCATGCGTTGCATGGAACATCAAGATGCATTTGTATGAGTAGTTTATCTTGTGGGACAAAAAGGATGAACGAGGGAAGGCCTTATTTGCAAATGTGGAGAGGGGTGTGGGTATCTTTTTGCAAAATTTCCATAGTTTCCTTCCTACCCGTGAGATATAAATCGGACGGCCTATATTGCAGGATGGCAGGCACACCATCATCACCAACTCTATTTTTTATCTCTACTCTTATAAAAAGCATAGTCGGTGATGATGGTGTGCCTACCATCCTGCAATATAGGTCGTCCGATCTATATCTAACGGATAGGAAGGCAACTATGGCAATTTACCCACACTCCTCTCCACATTTGCAGATAAGGCCTTCCCTCGTTCATCCTTTTCTCCCACAAGATCTAGATGTTCCATGCAACACATGGGCATCTTTCTAGTAAGAATAGAAATTAGAGATGTACCACTTCTCGAATCTTGAAACAAACAATATTCCTCCCTTATCTCATCAATACCGCTAAAGGAATATATTTTGAGTGAATCATAAGATATTCTTAGTGATACACGTATTTCAAAACTAGACTCTTTTTTCTATCAAATTGGTGAATATGTATTAATCTACTTTGATCGTGTGGCAACACATTGGCACATTGCTAGTAGTTATTACTACTGTATAAATTTTTGGACACCAGACAAATGGTGGAGTACATATACAAAGGGAAGAGGCGCACACACGCAGTCGGTCTCTCGCTGTCTCGCACACATGAGAGTTACGTAAAGGCACCGTTAACAAATAAACCCTAAAACCCTAGGTGCACGATTGCTGCATGCGCGGGTACCGGGTACATGGTGGAGCGCACCTTTGTAGGAATAGTCAGCTTGTGTGATAATTTGATCTATAGGAGTTGATGGTCGGGATCACAGGTGAACGACCTAGAGGCGGTGGCTCGCTAGTTGCCACAGATCAAGTAGCCACATTTAAAATATCATTTTTTAGTGGGTTAAGAGTTCTGATTTTCAAGGGCGTGTTATAAGTACTTAGTAGTTTTTAGAACGATTGGTATGGAGCGAAAATGGAATTCATAACTACTATTACCTCCTTGGCGTATGGTTGTATGGGTTTATGTTGCGAGATGTTGAACCTGGTAGTTCTAGGGAAAACACTATTGTTTAGATGTTGGTTTTCAGTAATGAAAATCAGAAGGGGGGAATCCTTCTTTGATAAAAAACTACTACCTCCATCCTGGTTTACTAGTCCCCATCGTATTTTGGGTCAAAGTTTGTCCATGAATTTTACATGTATAATGTGAATGGAAAACGAGATTTTGTTATACGCAAACAAAAAAGGACTAGAGGGAGTGATTGCTATGACACAGACGCGACCTCTCATAGCGCAGGCATTGAACCGGCACACCGGCCAAGAGGGCCCCACTCGCTGCAGGCCCGGCTGAACACGCCTCCTCGCCGCATGTAAACGGCTTCAGACTGCCCTGCATGCCTCCATTGAATCCGCGCGTGTGCCGGCAACACGTCCGTCCACGAGCCGGGCGGCATTTGAGAACACAAAAAATGATCAATATATAATTAATTACGCATGGTCTTGACTTGTTGTGCTCGCACTGGTAGCAGGAACTAGAGGTTTTTCTTTATTTATAACTCTCCTCATATATTTTTTGGCTTTGAAGTGAATCATGGTTGTGGACATTATCGATGAATGTGCATATTTTGTGCCACATCAGTAGATGCACGGACATCACAACAGGCATGCTGACTGGATAAACATTTGAACCTAGCTATTATGAAGGAAAATTTGTATTGACAACAGTTTTAGATAGCAGGAGACGCCTAGCCTGCTCTGCCTCTGCTAGATTCTTTCTAGCTTCTTCCATCTCTTCTTTGGCTTGGGTGAAGAGAGCATCTAATTGCTCTTTCCGCTTCTTCAGGAACTCAGCTACATTCTCAAGGGCTAGCTGTTATACGCTTTCTTTTAGCCTTGACTAGAGCCACGAGGACATGAACAGTTGACGACTCCACCTGGCTTGTGTGTAATCCAGCATCATCTGGGAATTTTCACCTTGTGTCTAATCCAGCATCATTAGGGAACTGGCACCTTGTGTGTCATCCAACCTCATTTTGGAAACATGATCTCGAGGTTGACCATACTTCCCTCCTCGCAGGAATTGCATCCTGACATGAAGTTACTTCTTTTTTAGATCAATACTCAGAGCAACCCAGATCCATTTAGTAGAAGCCAGATAAACAGGACTCGGAGAAATGAATTCAAAAGGAAAAATATAAAAGCAGACTACAAGATGAGAACACCCACTTCCTACATCAAGCTAAAAGCGAAAGAACTAGGACGATTAAGACTCTTCTTATTACAGATGAAGAACACGAGGCTAAGAGAAATAGAAACTACAACATATACACATCAAAGAACACGAGGCTAAACGAAAGTAATTGAATACCAAAGCTCGTTTTACAGGTTCGGTGCAGCTCCTCTTTAACTTGCCACGCTCCTTAAAGATGTCCCCAATATCCCGTGTTCGGCCTTCATTGCTCCTTTGCATGTTCGCACTCGTGGTTTTAAAATCTCAACATGGCAAGAAAAATATACTAGTAATACTCACTCATCTTGTGGGAAACATTAAAGCACTCGTCTGCCATGTTAGAGCATCTCTAACAGAAGCGCGACACACGGTGCTTTAAAAAAGCGTTTACAGTGCTGAGATCGAGAAGTAGAGATAGAGAGTAGAGACTAGAGAGTAGAGACATAGATAGTTCTTAGCATAGATATATAAAAAAAATAGATAGTTCAACTACTCCTTGTCGTCCGACTCCTCCTCGGTGATGTCCTCCTCCGACATCTCAATGTAGGCGTGAAGATACCGATCGTCGTCGGATTCCCAGGGCGATGCTACTCCTAGCCTCATGTTGAACAGCGCGTCCGCTTTTCGCGTACGCTTGTCCTCGCGATAGGCGGCTCGCTCCGCCCTCCTCCCTCTATGCCCTCCTTTGCGCGTATAACTCACGCTCCTTGATGATGTCCTGCGGGAAGCGTTGGCGCCACAGCGCCATGGCTCCCGCCTCCGGTTGTTGCGACGATCCTCGTCGGTGATAAGCCGCGGCAGAGGCGCGAGCTCCTACACCCGCTCCCGCGTCGACATTTTAGGGAAGTTCAATGTTCTATGAGGCACTGCTCTGCTCATGCAGCATCTTCCAGCCGGCGGCCTCCTCCTCCTTCTCGGCGACCAACTTGAGGAGCTTCGCATTGTCATCCATGAGTTGCTCGATGAGGCTGGTCGCCTTGCCAACCGAGGCATCGCTGATGTTGAGCAGCTTCATCAAGCCGTCGACCAGCTCCTGCTATGTAGTGACGCCAGTGAGAATGTCATCGTCGCTGACGAAGGACTTCAGGAACGCCAGCTTGTCTCGATGGCTTACGCCATGAATGCGCTTATGAGAGCCCTCGCGTGCCCGTGAGAGCTCGTTCGAGGGCTCCGCGGCGCGCTAGGACATCTCTGCTACGGCTGCGGCTTCACGGCGGGACCTCTCTAGTGCTTCCGCGGCCTTGGTCTTTGCTGCCTGGTTATATGTCCACCCTAAACTCCTCCTACCGGTCATGGCGGAACGACTTGATAGAAAAAACTAGTTTTTGGGTGATGAGGAGAGGAACGGTGAAGTATTTTTCGAGTGGGTAGTTTTTATAGCCCGGTGCTAAGTGTGAACACATATTAGTTTGATAGGTGTAAACAGATTTGCAATTACTTATGGGTTAATTATCCTTTTGCCCTCAGTGGTGTCTCTGTGCTCAGTTTTGCCCTCAGATGCAAATTGTGCTCAGTTTTGCCCCTAGTCCATGCACAGCTACTATGATGAGGCCAAACGGCCATATTTGAGTCAATTCCATCCGCCAGCGTTAGTGGTTGTGGGTCCGGAGCTTACACGTGGGACCGCGTGGACATGGGTCCGAAGCTGACATGTAGGCCCGTGCAACTAAATCCCCAAATCACTCGTAGCTCACTCTGCCCATCCGATTCCTCGCCGGCCGGCTGACCTGCGCCGCCGCCGGCACTTGCGCCGCGGCCATCACCTGCCCCGTCACCAGCTGCACGCCTACTCCACCGCTACCTTTCTGCGACTATGCTCCACGGCTGCCTGCGACGCCCGCCAGCTTCCTGCGACGCCACGGGTGGGGCGCCCGCCACCTGCTCGACCCGCGGTGCGGCCTCCTCCCGTGCGCCCGGCCGGAGCGCTCAAAGGTGGGGGCCTGCTGGAGCTATTTGAATTAGGAGGAAGAACCCTAGGGCAAAATGGAGAGCAGCGGCGACCCTGGAGTATTTGGCGAGGAAGGCATCGGGCTGGAGATCCGCCGCGTCCATGACTGGGTTCCTGAGGGGTAAGTCTTGCCTCCTATTTAGATTGAGCTTAGTTGTGCATTTGAATACTCGATTCGAGTAGGTTTCCCAATTTGTGTGCTGATTGCGTCTCCGTTTTTCGCCGGTTAGGATGGAGTTGCAATTTGCTTTCTTGATGCACATTAGAAGGGACCGGTGCATGTTCGATGCAAAGGATCAGAAGAAATACCAAGGAGGTTTTGATTATCGGTTGCCAATGGCTAGTAATTGGAGTTTCAGACAATTTGGGGAGGTAATTTGTAGCCAATATCCTTGGGGTTTGCTTGATGAAGTGGTATACAATACTATGATGGGGAAAAAGAAATGGGTGACAGTTAGTAATGTTGAAGAGCTAGCTACCATGTTTGTTAGGAATAAAGAGAAAGATAATTTTCATGTGAGGCTGCAAGTTGATGTGCTTGAGCAGGCATTTGGACCTAGGATGACGGGTGCAACATCTCGGGGAGAAGCAAGTCGTCGTAATGGCATCTCTAGCCAGAACAGTTCAGTTGGTGCACGGCGATGTGGTGGCTCGACAAATGTGGGCAACAGCAGTAGGGTCCCCCTTGAAGTGGAGCATGATGACTACAACTCTGGGGTTGATGAAGAGAAGCTATATTCTGATGTTATTCGGAATTTACGATGGGCACCTCGGGCTAATAACCAAGATGAGGCTCACAATGCAGTCCGTGTGGATGATGACGCGGTGGGTGAGGATGAAGACCTTGCAGCTGTTGAATGGGACCCTTTGAACCCTCATTTGGAAGAAGGTACAGTTTTTGCATCCATGAATGAGTGTAGAAATGCACTTGTGATATACTGCATCAAGGTAGAACGTACTTTCAAAGTTGACAAGAGCGACCAGGTACGTTACAGAGTGCACTGTCCGACTGAGGGTTGTCCATGGAGGTTGCTCGCATCTAAAATGCGAAATAGCACTAATGTTCAGGTCAAAGTGAACCCTTTTAAGCACACATGCCAGGAATCAACCCTTAGGAAGGGTACAATCAGTAGAGACAAGTCAAGATGGGTGGCAGAAGAAGTAAAGAAGTGGGTGAAAGAAAACCAGCAAGTGGGTCCAAAGGAATTGCATAAGAACATCAGAGATAAATTGAAGATAGATTTACCATACATGAGGTTGTTCAATGGTAAACAACATGCTATGGATTCTATTTATGGTAACTGGCAGGATAGTTTTCAATTGTTGTATTCATTCAAAGGTGAAGTGGAGAGGACAAGCCCAGGTAGTATTGTAGATATTGATCACCACACCGTGGAGTACACGTTCAGGGGAGTGACAAAGACCAAGGAATGCTTTAGGACGGTTTTTGTCTGCTTTGAGGCTTGTCGCCGAGGTTTTTTGGCAGGTTGCAGGCCTTATTTGGCTATTGATGCCACTTTTCTCACAGGGAGGTTTAAAGGACAGTTAGTAGCAGCTTGTGCAGTTGATGCACACAGTTTTGTATTTCCAGTTGCCTACGGTGTGCTGGAGACCGAGTCTGAGGAGAGCTGGACTTGGTTTTTGCATAATCTGCGCCGGGCTATTGCACATCCCAATGGGTTGGTCATTCATACATATGCCTACAAAGGTTTAGAAGTGGTCGTGGACAATGTGTTCCCTGGAGTAGAGCATAGGAAATGCATGTGTCACCTTGCTGCAAATTTCATGAAGAAATTCAAAGGAAAGGTGTATACCGACAATTTATGGCCAGCATCTTTGACTTGCAGTGTGAAGAAGCACAACTACCACTTGAGGCAGTTATACATGAATCCCAAAGTGAAGAATACTTGGAAACACACCACTCCAAGTTATGGGCCAGAAGCCAATTCAGTGAACTGAGCAAAGTTGACTATGTGCACAATAATCTAGCAGAGTCTTTCAACTCAACGATCCGGAAACTAAAGGGTCATTATGTGGTTGATTTGCTGGACAGGATAAGGATAGAATACATGCAGAAATTTCATTATCGTGAAGGAATAGCCGAGGCAAAATTCATGGGCCACATTATCATCCCTACCATGATGAATGAACTGATGCAGAAAACAACAGGCTTGGAAATGAAAATGACTCTTTGCTCGGGTACCACAACAGAGATATCATATTTGGATAAAGAGAAGAGGGAATAGAGATATCCAGTGGATTTAGAAGCTAGAACTTGTAGTTGTAGGCAATGGCAGATAACTGGGTTGCCATGCATTCATGCCTTGTTTTTCATCACTTCTCTCCCAGGTCCAGCAGGGAACATTCAGCAGTATGTGCATGATTACTACTCTGTTGCAAGGTTCAAAGCCACATATGCTTATGCCTTGCCTGCTATGGAGGGAAAACAACAATGGGACATGGTGGACCCTGGATTCAAGCTTTGCGCTCCAGTTCTGAAGAGAGCAGCAGGTAGACCAAGGAAGAGTCAAATTAGACCTCGCAGCGAAGGAGCTGGACTTGGTGCGAGGAAGCGTAAGTGCACAAGATGTGGTGGGTCTGGTCATTTCGGTAAGTACTGTGATAACACAGTAGATCCAGCGTTCGGAGAGAGTTTCGATGAAAATGATGGACAGCAGCCGGTTGCATCAGATGAGGATTTTGACGAGGTTCGAAATGATGATGGTCAACAGCCGCATGATTTTGACGATGATCCAAGTGAGGCTCCAAATAGTGATCATGGTGATCCAAGTGAGGCTCCAAATAGTGATCATGGTGATCCAAGTGAGGCTCCAAATGATGATCATGGTGATCCAAGTGACGCTCCAAATGATGATCATGGTGATCCAAGTGAGGCTCCAAATGATGATCCAAGTGAGGCTCCAAATGGTGACCAACCTTCTATTGTTGTGAGTTCTGCTAGGTATGTAAATCTTGCAATGGTCAAATACTACTGTACATTTATGGGTCACTTGACATGATCTCATTACCCTTTATGTTTTGAACAGCTCTGTGATAGGTTTGAAGAAGACGCACAAGGTACCGACAACCAAGAGGAGAAGGGAAGAAGCAATGAGCACAAGGTGCACGAGGAGCAAAGTGATGGCAAGAAGCTCAAGGAACAGACAGAAGCCCGAACGCTATATGTGAATAATTATGAAACATTATGAATAATGTTGTATTTCTGTTGGATGATGTTGGACCTATGTTAGAACTATGTTTGACATGATGTTTAAATCTGTTGGATGATGTTTGAATGAGCACATGGTTTTTCCTTTTTTTTGATTTTTTGAATTTTGTTTTGCTCATTTGAATTCTGGTCAAACCTAACTTTGACCAAGATTTAAACAAGCCTAAAACATCAAAATGAAGAACTAAGCCTGGATCCTTCTTAGTCAATCCAAAATGAAGATGTGCTGAGGTTTTTGAAATTTTCATGAAAAATGTGCTAAAATGAGGGGTCCAAAGGTAGGGTAAATGGCCTCATTTCTAAGCAAGGTTTTTTTCGACCTTGTCTAAATCAGCCAAATAACTTTCCTAAACATATATTCTATATATTCAATATATACAGACTATGTGCGCTGGTTTTTCAATTTTTTGATTTTTTTAAAATTTGTTTTGCTCATTTGAATTCTGGTCAAACTTTAACTTTGACCAAGATTTAAATAAGTGTAAAACATCAAAATGAAAAACTAAGCATGGATCCTTCTTAGTCACTCTAAAATGAAGCTGTGGTGAGTTTTTTGAAATTTTCATGTTTATTTTCCCAAAACACTTCTCTTCACTTCATACAAGAGTTTGAGATACTCGAGATATCGTACAATATGCATGAACTTATCGTTTAAATGTATGTAAACCTTGTTTATCAACTTAAATCGTTATTATATGACATAAGAAGACTATGTGCGCAGGTTTTTTTTTCTTCTGATTTTTATTTAATTTATTATGCTCATTTGAAATCTGGTCAAACATAGCTTTGACTACTCCAAACCCCTCCCAAACCCCGCTAACCCTAGCGCTGAACCAGGACCGTTCATCTAACCCTAGCGCTGAACAAGGGCCGTCGATCTAACCCTTCTAGAAGGAATCTGCGGGGAGGAGGGGGCGATCCGCGAGATGCAATCTGATTGGCTGGGAGATTCTTTTTTTAACAAATATCGGGAGCGGTGGATGGACTGTTGGGCCATCTCGTTGTCTGGGCCTGAGACCACAGTAAATAGCCCGTCTCAGCCTTTCCCGGCCTTGCATGCATGCATGGGAGGCGGCGACGAGCATAGGCTGCGACGTGGGTTTGCATGCGCGGGAGGCTGCGACGTGCATGTATGCGAGCGAGGCGAGCGAGGCGTGCTAGGCGCTAGGTTAGCGAGGCCAGCTAGGTGGTTCAACAAGTCAGATGCACCATCTGGTCAAAGAGCTATGCAGTGATTCAAATGCACGCACGCGCCCCATGCATGCATCGTTTTTGTGCAAAAATTTAAGAGTGCAAAGCGTAACGGATACACACACGCGTTCGGATTCACACACGCACCGTTCTCATCCTTTCTCTCTTCCTCTCCCACCCACAGGCCTATAAATGGGGTGCCTATCTTCCTCTCCCATGCATAAGCCAGATCCGATCCATTCTCTCCAACTTCAAACACCCAATCGACCGAGCCCTCCCCAAGCGAGACCATGCAGTTCAACGGGCCGACATTCAGCCGTCCGCCTGTCGTGCCGGAGCGGCGCTACCCACCGGGCGTGCTCATGGAGAGGGAGCTCCGCGTGTGGGCTTTTTCAAGGTGGAGGGGTTCCGTCGAACTCACCGGCGCCTTCCTCAGAGCCGGCTATGCCCACCTCCCACGGGGCTCGCCGAGGATGTTCACCCTCAACGAGGTTCGTTACCGCGGCGGCATCCTCCTACTGCTTACGGTCACCTTCACCAACCCGTTTGACGCGCGCGAGCTCCTCGGCCAAGTCTTTTGGTGCAGCTGCGAGGCCATCTTCTTCACCGTCTACAACATCTACACCAACTACGAGAACATCTTCCCCACTCTAGCCGGGATGCACTCCCTTCCCTACGACGACGAGGAGGAGGTGTAAAGATGAAGACGGTGTTGAAGGGGCGCGCGCGGCCAAAGTGGAAGGAGGAGATCAAGATGAAGACTATTTCTTTTTTATTTGTTGCTTTTCTATGCCGTGTCGTGTCATGTCATGTTTCGTCATGTGTCCGTGAACTGTCCGTGAACTTATTATTGTAATGGTCACTAGTAGAAAAAGGGTCAAACGTGCAGCACATTAGTGCCGGTTTCTATTAGAGCCGGCACTAATCTATACATTAGTGCCGGTTCCAACGGCTAGCCGGGACGCTCTCATTAGTACCGGTTCGTGGCTAACCTTTAGCACCAGTTCGTGCCACGAACCGGTACTAATGAGGGTGGTGGCAGGATGTTGTCAGTCTGGGCCCCCTCCAGCACCTTTAGTACCGGTTCGTGCCACGAACCGGTACTATAGGTCGACGTACATAAACCCTTCGTCCACCCGAGCCACTCTGTTCTTCCCCTTTCCCCTCACTTCTCCTCTGTTCTTCCCCTTTCCCCTCGAGCTCCTCACAAATTTTGCCCAAATTTTTTCAAGATTTGAAGGCCCCCATCCATTCAAATGATCACAAAGGTTAGCAACTTTGTCCTTTCATCTCTCATTGCTAGATTAGCTCTTGCAATGCTTTATATAGTTACTAATTTGTGAGTTTAGTAATTTGGGAGGAAATATATATATGTGCTAGTATTTGATTTATATGCAATTTGAGGTCAAAAATAACACTTAGTTTGCATATGTAGGTGTGGTTTACTTAGTGCCTTCTAAATCTCCGTCGTAACCACCGTTGATCGCCCACACCGTCCCGTCACCGGCACCACCTTGTGGTGAGCCTCTTGATCATGTAATTTTATATAAAAAATTGATGTTTGTGTGATTAGGATATATAGTTAATCATGTAATAATTATCTTACCCGTACGTTGTTTGTTATACATAGTGCCATGGTTTTGATATCCGTCCCCGTCGGCCCTCGTCCTTGTTATGATTCGGATGTGGTATATTCTCTTTTAAAACTATTAGTTGCATTTCGTGTTTATGACAAATTATGCCCATCAAGTTGACATAGATATTTTTATCTAGGAGGTATGTGAACCGGAAATTCCAACCGACCCTATTGTCGAGAGGTTAAATTTAGTTGAAAGAGAAAACGAGTACTTGAAAGAAAAATTGAAAAGAATTGAGGGGGAGAGGATGGAATTGGAGTTGCATGTTGCCGATGTCGTCGATGATCACAAGATCAAGATGGAGAAAATGCGCTTGAAGAATAGAAAGATTAGAAAATATGCCATCGATAGTGAGGCTTGGTATCATTATGCTGTTGGATCAATTGTTACCTTAGTTGCGATCTTGATCGCATTTGTTGTTGCATTTAAATGCTTTAGCTAGAGAGTTATTTGTTTATTGCATTTAAGTGTTGTATGAACTTGTATTAATTTGGTCTATTCGGTGTTGTGTAATGAAGATGAGCCGGCAATGGATGTACGATGACCGATGCTCTCCCCAGTTCGTTGAGGGCGTGCATACTTTTCTGCTTGCGGCTGAGGCAAACAAGCGGGCGGATGGTTTTATGCCTTGTCCATGTGGTGTCTGTAGGAATGGTCACAATTACTCTACGTCAAGAACCATTCACGTCCACCTGTTTAAGTCCGGTTTCATGCCCCACTATAATGTTTGGACCAAGCACGGAGAAAGAGGGGTTATGATGGAAGACAATGAAGAAGAAGAGGACGAAGACAGCTATCCTGGCCATGGGTTCCCTGAATACGATGATACAACAATGGGGGAAGAAGCTGAGCCGGTAATGCGGGAAGAAGCTGAGCCGGCAATGCGGGAAGAAGCTGAAGAAGAGGCATCAGATGAGCCCGTTGATGATCTAGTCGGGCCATTGCCGATGCAAAGAGAAACTGCGCAAGTGATTTGGAGAAGAAGAAGTTGTAGCGCATGTTAGAGGATCACAAAAAATTGTTGTACCCGAATTGCGTAGGTGACAAGAAAAAGTTGGGCACCACACTGGAATTGCTGCAATGGAAGGCAGAGAATGGTGTATCTGACAAGGGATTTGGAAAGTTGCTGGTAATGATAAAGGATATGCTTCCAAAGGACAACGAATTGCCCGAGAGTACGTACGAAGCAAAGAAGGCTGTCTGCCCTCTAGGGTTAGAGGTGCAAAAGATACATGCATGCCCTAATGATTGCATCCTGTACCGCGGTGAGTACGAGGATTTGAACGCTTGCCCGGTATGTGGTGCATTGTGCTATAAGATCAGCCGCGATGAGCCTGGTGATGTCGAGGGCGAGCGCCCCAGGAAGAAGATTCCTGCCAAGGTGATGCGGTATTCTCCTATAATACCACGGTTGAAACGTTTGTTCCAAAACAAAGAGCATGCCAAGGCGATGAGATGGCACAGAGAAGACCGTAAGAAAGACGGAAAGTTGAGAGGACCCGCTGACGGGTCGCAGTGGAGAAAAATCGAAAGAAAGTACGGGAAGGAGTTTGCAGATGACGCAAGGAGCGTATGGTTTGGTCTAAGCGCAGATGGCATTAATCCTTTTGGGGAGCAGAGCAGCAACCATAGCACCTGGCCTGTGACTCTATGTTTGTATAACCTTCCTCCTTGGTTGTGCATGAAGCGGAAGTTCATTATGATGCCAGTGCTCATCCAAGGCCCTAAGCAACCAGGCAACGACATTGATGTGTACCTAAGGACATTAGTTGAAGAACTCTTACAGCTGTGGAATGGAACAGGTGTACGTGCGTGGGATGAGCACATGGGGGAAGAATTTGACCTCAAGGCGTTGCTGTTCGTGACCATCAATGATTGGCCTGCTCTCAGTAACCTTTCAGGACAGACAAACAAGGGATACCGCGGATGCACGCACTGTTTGGATGATACCGACAGTATATATTTGAATAGTTGTAAGAAGAATGTGTACCTGGGACATCGTCGATTTCTTCCGAGCAGGCATCCCGTAAGAAAGAAAGGCAAGCATTTCAAAGGTGAGGCGGATCACGGGACGAAGCCTCGCCATCGTACTGGTGCTGATGTACATGATATGGTCAAGGATTTGAAGGTGATATTTGGAAAGGGTCCTGGCGGACAACCTGTTCCGAAGGACGCGGACGGACGCGCACCCATGTGGAAGAAGAAATCTATATTTTGGGACCTGCCATATTGGAAAGACCTAGAGGTTCGCTCCGCAATCGACGTGATGCACGTCACAAAGAATCTTTGCATGACCCTGCTTGGCTTCTTGGGCGTGTATGGGAAGACAAAAGATACACCTGAGGCACGGGAGGACCAGCAACGTATGCACGGAGAAGACGGCATACATCAGGGTCATGCAAGCTACGCTCTTACCAAAGAAGAGAAGGAAATCTTCTTTGAATGCCTGCTCAGTATTAAGGTACCGTCTGGCTTCTCGTCGAATATAAAGGGAATAATAAACATGGCAGAGAAAAAGTTCCAGAACCTAAAGTCTCATGACTGCCACGTGATTATGACGCAACTGCTTCCGGTTGCATTGAGGGGGCTTCTACCGAAAAACGTTCGATTAGCCATTGTGAAGCTATGTGCATTTCTCAATGCAATCTCTCAGAAGGTAATCGATCCAGAAATCATACCAAGGTTACAGAATGATTTGGTGCAATGTCTTGTCAGTTTCGAGTTGGTGTTCCCACCATCCTTCTTCAACATCATGACGCACGTCCTAGTTCACCTATGCGAAGAGATTAACGTTTTGGGTCCTGTATTTCTACACAATATGTTCCCCTTTGAGAGGTTCATGGGAGTCTTAAAGAAATATGTTCATAACCGTGCTAGGCCAGAAGGAAGCATCTCCAAGGGCCATCAAAATGAGGAGGTCATTGAGTTTTGTATTGACTTTATTCCTGACCTTAAGCCGATTGGTGTTCCTGAATCGCGGCATAAGGGCAGACTGGATGGAAAAGGCACGCTAGGAGGGGAACAAATAATATGTATGGACGGACATTCTCTCACTGAAGCACACTACACAGTTCTACAGAATTCCACCTTGGTGGCTCCGTATATGGATGAACACAAGAATTTGCTACGCTCCAAACACCCGGAGCGGTCTGATGAGTGGATTACACGTGAACAAACCAGGAGTTTCGCCAACTGGTTGCAGACACGTACCATGCATGCCACCTCTATTGAAGATGACCTGTACTTGCTGTCCCAGTTACCATCTTCGAATATAATGACTTTCAAAGGGTACGAGATAAATGGTAATACATTTTACACGATTGCCCAAGATAAGAAGAGCACCAACCAAAACAGTGGTGTCCGCTTTGATGCAGAAACCAAGACGGGAAAGGAAACATATTATGGTTATATACAGGACATATGGGAACTTGACTATCGACGTGGTTTAAAGGTCCCTTTGTTTCGGTGCAAATGGGTCAATATGACACGAGGCGGGGTAACGGAAGACCCGCAGTACGGAATGACAACAGTGGATCTCAACAATCTTGCGTATGCAGACGAACCATTCGTCCTAGCCAATGATGTGGCACAGGTTTTCTATGTGAAGGACATGTCTACCAAGCCAAGAAAAAGAAAAGATAAGGAAGCGAATGCATCGTACGATGAGCCAAAGCGGCACATAGTTCTTTCTGGGAAGAGAAACATCGTGGGAGTGGATGACAAGACAGACAAGTCAGAAGATTATGAAAAGTTTGATGAAATTGCTCCATTCACAGTGAATATTGACCCGAGCATCCCGTTAAATGATGAAGATTTTCCATGGTTACGGCGCAAAGGGACACACGCGAAGAAAAAGTTTCACACCCAAAGATCTGGGATGTGATCGGCTTCACTATCATCACTTTCTTCTGTGTTTCACACCCAGGAGGGAATGTCTGTAATAGTTAGGGTAGTTATGTGTTTTGGCATTTGAAACGCGAAGAAATTTTATGTGCAAACAAATTCTTTTCATGCATTTACTGATTTTTTCCAGCTAAATGACCCTGAAATTGAAAAGCAATTCAAATGAACTCAGAAAAGGTTGAAAGTTGGCATGGTATCATAATTTCATACAAATAGCATGTGCAAGAAAGTAGAGAGGGTTACGGCAAAAACTGGATGCACTTCGTGTACAAAATGGACAATCACTTTCGAAGTATCAGGGTTTCCGACGAAAACTGAACTGTTACAAAGGCATTTCATTTTTTAAATAACCTAAGCATTACTAAATTGAATATAATGATAAAACACACTAATATTGAACATAAGAAAAAAGAATCACTGAAAAAACTTTTTTCAAAGTTAAGTTATTCACAAACTAGTGATTCACACAAATTTCAAATAATTCAAAATTTAAACTATTCAAATTTGAAATCTACCGGCACTAACAGAAAGTTTGTAATTTTTTGTACCTAAAGCAAAAATATTCACAAAGAAACTCTAAATACAGCAAAAAACAACTCAAAAATAAATAAAACAAAAAAAATAAAGCAAAAAAAATTAAGAAAAAAAAGCCCGCCAACTGGGCCAAAGCGGCCTGCATACGACTAGCGACACAACCTTTCATCGGGCCAGGATGCAGGCCCGCCAAGGCCCAGTTGGCCCACAAGGCGAGGAGGACAGGTAGGCCCAGTAGGCCTGATTAGGAGAGGAGCTCGAGAGAGCTACCGCACTGGGGCTTATAAACCAGTGCGGTAGCCCCTCGACTAGCGAGGTGGGACTAAACTTCCGCACCGCACCTGCGCCAGCGCACCCCCTTTAGTACCGGGTCGTGGCACAAACCGGTACTAAAGGGGGGCCTTTAGTACCGGTTTGTGCCACCACCCGGTACTAAAGGGGGTCGCTTCCCGCCGCTTGGCCTGGCCAAAACAGACCTTTAGTACCGGTTGGTGGCTCCAACCGGTACTAAAGGTGCCTTCTATATAAGAAAACACTTCAAAATTTCGTCAGTTTCTCATCTCCCTCTGCTTCTTCTCCTCTGCACCGTCGCCCGCCGCCCCGGCCCGTCGCCTCCCCGTCGCGCCCCGTCCCGTCGTCGCCGCCCCCGTCGCCGCCCCGTCCCCGTCGTCGCCGCCCCGTCCCCGTCGTCGCCGCCCCGTCCCCGTCGTCGCCGCCCCGTCGCCGCCCCGTCGCCGCCCCGGCCCGTACGTCCCCGTCCCCGTCGTCGCCGCCCCGTCGTCGCCGCACCCGTCGCCGTCCCCGTCACCGCGCGCCCCCCGTCGCCTCTCGTCTAGCCGGCCGGTGAGCGCGCACACACACACATACATTTTTAGTTATAGATTTTCTGTTTTTAAGAAATTGTTAGACATTTTTCTGTTTTTTAGAAATAGTTAGAAATGTTAGAATTGTTAGATTTGTTAGAAATGTTTGAAATTGTAGAAATTTTTCTGTTTTTTAGTTATAGAAATATATAGTTATAAAAAAGTTAGAATTGTTAGAAATTTTTCTGTTTTTTAGTTATAGAAATAGTTATAAAAATGTTAGTTATATATATAGAAATGTTATAATTTTTTTTCTGTTTTTTAGTTATAGAAATATTAGAAATGTTATAGAAATGTTAGTTATATATAGCATTGTTAGAAATGTTATAGAAATGTTAGTTATATAGAAATGTTAGAAATTTTAGTTATCAAAATCCAATCATTAAAAAAATGTTACTTTTTGCGGGCATATAGCTAGTATTTGTTCTCGACGATGCCCGGCCCGCATCCTCGCCGTCGACCCGTCCGCGACGACGTCCAGCCGACCCATGTCCGGGACTGGGCTCCGCCGGGCTGGCACTGGGAGGTGCTGCTTGGAGGGGCGCGCCGCTTGACGAGGAACCCGGCCGCGGGTCCAGTCGTCGACCCTGATCTCGTTTGGTGGCGTTCGCGTGGGCCAGTTTCGGTGCGGAGGGACCCGGCCCCGCCGGAGGTGGTACGTCGCCGTGTCAGGGAGGAGGACGAGCACGTCCATCGCTACATGGTTGCGTTAGAGGGCGGCAGGTTCTCCAATACGTGGCAGTATCTTCGGGGATCTCACTTCAGCTATGATCCTGTGAGGGTTCCTTCTCTTTGGGTGTCCACTGCCCGCGCCGGAGGAACCGCGAGTGTCCTAGATTCTTCTGTAGTATTCGATCTTTATTAGCTAATAGCCAGTGATGTACTATTCAATATTATATATTATTCGAGACGATGTATTCGAGATTATATCTATTATTCTGGACGATGTATTCGAGATTATATCTATTATTCGAGATTTGAATACTAAATTGTTTTATATTTCTTTTGGATTAGTTAAACAAAAGCTATGGCAGACAATACCGACAGAGAGGGAGAACAGACCATGTTCGATATGATACGCGGGGCAGATGATAATCAAAATGAAGAAGATTATGACGGCTCCGAATTTCTAAACAACACCGGAGAGGGTGATATGATATTCGATCACGACGAAGTCATGAATGATTATGACGATGACGAAGAACATGATCCTGAAACAACAAACACCGACGAGGTATATATATTTATATAAGCAGGCATCTGGTGATCATCACATGTTTTAAATGACTTGAAGATATATTAACGAATCGATCTTTGTTCTTTCAGCCATCCGGATCGAGCAAATCTTCAGACAAAAGGACGAAACGAGGCCCGAACAAAAAGTTGAAGCCGGGCGTAAAGTACAATATCGAGGCATGCGGCCCTACTGGCAAACCATTAGCGCCTAAGAAGATTGCGGACAAGTTCGTTCGTCAGTGCGGAGTTCTTGTGAAGGACCAACTCCCGATCAAACTTCAAGAATGGAGAGCGCCAGCAAAGCCACGTCCAGATGTTACTTATGTCGACAAGAATCAAAAAGATCTGCTTTGGGATACTCTCATGGAACATTTCACCCTACCAGATCATTTCACAGAAGCAGATGTGCAGAAAGTCAAAGAGGCTGCTCTTAAGATGATGGCGACTGCATTCAAGAACTACAAGAATGGTGAATGGAACAAGTACGTCAACGGAGGAAGGAAGACTCCAGTATTCAAGGGAACACTGGAGAACCAACGTGATCATTGGGCCGATTTCGTGAAATTCAAGGATTCGGAATTAGCTAAGGAACGGTCGAGAATAAACAAGAAGAATGCCGAAAAAAGGATAAGTTCCATAAGCTGGGGCCAGGTGGCTATGCGGTGGCAATGCCTAAGTGGGATAAGTCTGAGAAAGAGATGGAGGATGCAGGTGTCACTCCGGCTACTAAGAGCTGGCCCCCCAGGGTCAGGACTTGGTTCTATGCGCATGGGGGGGAGTTGGACCGGGAGACAGGCAATGTTTCGACGAGGGCAAGTCTGAAGGGAGCCGACGATGCGATACTTGTTGCAATAGAAGAGGCACGAACGGGGGTGTTCCAGCCCAACAGAGAGAACGACGAGCTTACGCGTGCCCTGGGAAATCCTGAACACCCGGGAAGAACACGAGGCAAGGGCGCTCTGCCGTGGTATGAGGGGTTTTCAGACTGGAACAACGACTACAGAACCCGTGCGAGAAAGAAGATTGCGGAGGAGAAGAAGAGGAAGATGGAGGAGGAGCAGAGGAAGCGGGACTATGAACGCCTTCAAGGCCTAGAAGCAAGTCAAGCGGAATTAGCAGTCAAATTCCAGCGGCAGCAGGAGCAGATCGACTCACTTACCCATCAAAGGGGGTCTCAGCAGCTGCAGCAGCTAGCGGATGATCCAGCATTGGATAGCACCGGCCCATCCATGCCGAGAAGCAGCGTGGGTTCCGTCCCGGACGACCCAATGCTGGGTAGATACCCCGTGGATGACATCACGGAGAACACTAACTGCGAGCTACACGTCAAAATGAAGAACATATCCATGAAGGTGGCGGACGGCTGTGCTTTCACAAATCCCCCCGAGGCAACCTTCCATTGCAACCCGATTCCAGCGGGCTTTGCTCGTGTCGTGGTTGATGAGGTGGTGGACCCATATTCGGGGCTACAGCTTGACATTGCTGGAGGTGACGGCGAGCGCTTTCTCGGAGAGGCCAAACATCGTATCATCCTATGGAAAAAGGATTGCATCATCTTTCCAAGGCCACCGACACCGCGTCACCCGAGTCCTCGTCGAAGTCCGCCACCGAGTCAGCAGACTCCCACTCCTCCAAGTCCGGCAAAGTGTCAGGACAATCCTCCTCCTCCAAGTCCGGCAAAGTGTCAGGACAATCCTCCTCCTCCAAGTCCGCCACAGCGTCAGACGTCCACTCCTCCTCCAAGTCCGGCACAACCTCAGGCCACTCCTCCTCGTCCAACTCAGTCCCGTCAGCCGTCTCCGCCGCCTCAGCAATCGCAGAAGAGACACCCCGCAGCTCTGGTGCGTAGCCGT
This sequence comes from Triticum aestivum, assembly GCF_018294505.1. Classification (NCBI taxonomy): domain Eukaryota; kingdom Viridiplantae; phylum Streptophyta; class Magnoliopsida; order Poales; family Poaceae; genus Triticum; species Triticum aestivum. The sequence continues at coordinate 753,446,110 of NC_057798.1, read as the reverse complement.
ACGAGTCGAGGTAGTACAGGAAGTACAGGCGGAGGCAAGCGGTATAAATATGGTCCAAGCCTCAAGGCTCTTCCGCAGAGGTCTTATGACAGGTCCGAGGAGGAAATCACAGCCATATCGAAGGCCGAGGTGGAAGCCCATTTTGCACCGAAACCGCCACCGCCGCCAAGGGAGAAAGTGCCTGAGGAAACGATTGACCACTTCATTCGTATGGCTCAACCACCAGCTTCCAAGCCTGTTGACACAGACTATGAGCGCCACATCAGGAAGTTAAATCGAGCACGTCTACAAAGGGAGGCGAGCACGTCTACATCGGGATCGAGCAAACAAGAAGCAGCTGCCAAAAAATGCGGGAAAACCATTCCCCAGCTGGGAGAACAGGCGGCGCAATCGATCCCCTCGCTTGTTGTGCCAACAACAGGTGACAGTACGCGCCCCCAATATTATTGTGGGCAAACAGTGCATGTTCCCGAGGTGGGCAATGTGGTAATAACGGAGGAGCATATAATGCAGGCTGAAGTTCTCAACATCACTGTTGGACAACTCCTCGAGATCGAGCCCATGCCTTTGCTTAGAGAGGATGAAGTAAAACGGAAATATGTCCGGGGCCAACCTTTGGTCGCGCCAGACAAGGTCAAGAACCTCCCAACGAGAATGTATGAATTGCATCAATGGTACATGAACATTACCAAGATTTCAGATCGAGTGTCCCTCATGGTGAATGTCAAGAATGACCATTACTACCATGAGAAAGCTGGGTCCGTTGAGTATTTAGAACTGTTTCAGTTATACAATAAGGAAGCACTCGACAAATCTATCGTCAGTTGCTATTGTCTGTAAGTGATTTCTTTCTATAATTTAAGTCTCAAGCTAGCTGTAGTGATCCTTTTGAGATCAATCATTACCTGTAATTATCCTCACTATATTCTTTTCTGTGGTATTATGCAGGATGAAGATATATGAAATGAGAAAAGGTGGACGCTATGGCATTGGGTTCATTGACCCAAACACCGTTAATGAATTCACATGGAAGATAAGTGAACGTCTTGCAAAGGAAGTAGAGGACAGCATGCTAGAGTTCTTGAAGCGCCTCAAATACAATGAAGATATACTACTTCCTTACCACTTTGGGTGAGTCACACTGTCTTGTACTACAAATTCTCTGTTTTTGCCTACTAGCTAGCTACATGTTTTTGCTAACATATGCCCGCTTAATTAAGACATGTAAACGTGTGTGCATGCAGATTTCACTGGGTCTTGTGTATCATTAAAGTTGACGCCGGAACAGTTGAAGTACTGGACTCACTAGTCTCAAAAAACACTGACTTTAACATCTTGTATGGGATAGTCAACAGGTAATTTCAATCATTATTAACTATATATCTCGGCCTATTTAGTTCGTCATTTCATGATATGAACTATTTAATAACCCCTTTATTCATTTTCTTTGTCGGCGGGCAGGGCTTGGGCAAGATTCATCAGCGTCACGCCCGGCGAATGGAAACAAAAGCTTGAATGGTTTCGACCCAAGGTAAGTAATTAAGTAGTACTAGCTAGCTAGCTAGCTAGCTGCCATCTCTTTAATTATCATGCTTGATTAATTTTTATCTGATCAAATTCCATTCTCGTAAAGGCCCTGAAGCAGGCGCAGGGGACTGATCTATGTGCATTCTGCGTTTGCGAGAACATTCGCATGATGGCGTCCGAAAGGAGCAGATCTCAAAGACAGCAATGGGTACGCTTGTCAGAACACTATTCACAATTTTTACACCATTATCGATATCTAGCTAGTCACACAACTAATACACATGCATATTGATCTCCTTCTTAATAGTTCAAAGAGGTGCGGGAGAAGCTCATAGAAACGAAGCGCGTAGAAGCACTTCAAGAGGAAATAGCGGGATTTTTGCTCGACCAGGTCATAAATCCGAATGGAGAATTCTATTACCCGCTACCGCCCCAATGAAAACCACTTTCAATTGTCATCGTGCTCCGAAGGCACCAATTAGACTGGCTCCGAAGGCAACATTCATATGTAGGAGAAATTGTATATATCTATAATGTGTGTATGTGTGAATTAATTAATATGGTGGTTTAATTTGTGAGACATTGATGTGATATATATATGCATGATTGGTTCTACTAGAAATTATATATATATAATGTGATATATATATATGCATAACGTGATATATATATATGCATAACGTGTACAATGTGTAGTATCGTAAAATACCAGCAAACGAAAAAGAATTAAAATGGAAACACAAAATTAAATGAAAAAGAAATCATAAAACTAAAAACCCTCCAAACCTTATAGTACCGGTTGGTCTTACAAACCGGTACTAAAGGGCTCCAGGTCCCCGGAGCTGGCTCGTGCCACATGGTTGCCCTTTAGCACCGGTTCATGCTGAACCGGTACTAAAGGGGGGGGGGGCCTTTAGTGACCACTAATTAGTGCCGGTTATGTAACCGGCACTATAGGGCCTTACGAACCGATGCTAATGCCCGGTTCTGCACTAGTGGGTACTTGTGTTGCATCTTATCTATGTTATTTATTAGGGTTTATTATGTGTGTTAAAAAATGTCCGTGCTCAAGCATATAATTTCTTCCCTAAACCAAGTCATGAAGCTCGAGAACTTGTGGTTGTCATTAATGAAAATCGGAGGGAGTGAGAAGCCCTCCATTTTATTCAAACAAAATAAGTCATGAACTAACATGCAAATTTATTCCGTTTAAATCCTAACCAAGTGCCACTCTAACACTAAACCAAGTGCCACTCTAACCAAAACCACGTGGCAGTGCAAACATACGTTTTCAACCTTCCAACCCTTCAAAATTTCAGTGCAAAACAAAGGAAAACCACTCTCACACGTGTACAAACATTCACGGTCTCACTATTTTTTTTGATAACTTTCACAGTCTCACTATGTATACATTCCTTCCCTACCCATGTCAAACTCTTGCCATCTGTCCTAGCGGTTACCAGCACAGCCCTAAACACCACAAACCCACGCGGTCTTGGGTTCGAGTCCCCAGCCGCACCAATTTTTTGTGCATTTTCCACCCTTCATTTTTTAGACAAATTAGTTTTTACTCAATGTAATGCCCTTAAAAAAGGTTCATTTATTTTGGCACTAGGTGTAAACATCTACCAGAGCTAAGGCACATTTTCCATGAGGTTTTGGTCTTTGATTTAAATCACGGTGTATTTGAATTGGATTACTTAAATTGCTATTAAATATTTAACAGCTCCAAAAAATTTCTAACCTTAATTGTTTGGCTCTGGAATAATTCATTAGCTGCATTTCATTGATCAAAAGTTTCTGAATTTCTCATTTCTTCTCCTTTTTTCAATATATTTAAATGTTGGTCACTTCTTCTCTTTTTTTCAACATTTAAACAACTTTGACCAACATTTAAACTAGGTGAATTTCTCATACAATTTCAAGATTACAAATTCCTCCATAATTCATGCCTTTCCATACATTTTCAACATTACAACTAGTGCAATTAACATACCTACGAATGCCCAAAAGTATTTGCAAATGGGTATTGGTAGTGCTTGATCTTCAAGCTTCCTAACCTTCTTCTTCAACATCCTAAGCTCAATAGCTAGCTCTCTGTCAGTGCATGCTTCGCCCTCCATCTCTTCTTCCGGAGCTCGTGCTGCGGCCACTGCGGTTTGGGGCAGCATGCGCAACCATTCTTCATGCTCTTCTTGCAGTTCATTTATCAGAGTCTTGGCCAGAGCATCGACCCAAAGAAAGAAGCATGTCACCTACATGAACACGGAACAGGTCAACCGATTTCTCAAAGATCCCGACCACGAAATGGTGCAATTGCCCCGATTCTTACCCCATTCTCGCTGCACATGTAGAATGGACGATTGTGGTTCCTAGGTGTGTGAGAAACCCTCCGATCAACGCTCGCCAGGCACCGCGGACGGACGAAGACAGGCATCTCCACACGCGCCTGGCACTGCATCCGTGAGTTGGTGAGGGAGGTTGCGGAAGACATGGAGCTCGGAGCCGAACGGGATCTCAACATCGTCGCGCCCTCCACAGCTAGCTTCCCACCGCCGTGCCCTCCACAGCTAGCTTCCCACCGCCGTCGTGCTCTCGCTCTCTCGCCATGGTCAGCGCCGTGCTCTTTGTCGCCATGGTCACCGCCGCTGTCGCCCGCTTATATAGCACACCCGCAATGGCTCTATACTCAACGGCTCTCTGCTGGGTCCCGCAAGCCACGCGTGCAATGGTCTCAATAAAATAGGGCGCCTCTGCCGCCTGGTCCCACCTGTAAGGGCCGAGTCAAAACGTTGACCTGGCGGAGACACCAAAGTTCACAGAACGAGTTGGTGCGCACGGACTAGGGGCAAAACTGAGCACAATTTGCATCTGAGGGCAAAACTGAGCAGATGGACACCACTAAGGGCAAAATGATAATTAACCCATTACTTATTGCGTTGTAATCAGCAATGTGACGAGAAACAAGGTCAAAATTTATTAATGGCAGAAGGTTGACCACGTGGTTGCTCGCTGTTGAGGCGGTCGCGGCGCGCTCTGCTCTGGCATCCCTGCGCGTGCTCTGCTCACCGTTGAGGCAAAGTTACAATGGCAACGGTTAATAATTCTTAATAATTGTCTTACATATTTAGGATAAGTTAAAATGCCAAATGCAGCAAGGCCCAGAACACTCACGACCTACATACGCACACAATTATAATAAAATATAAGCTAAAAGGCTGAGCTGCTAGCCTTCCGACGATGGTCTTCTTGGACTCCATGATCAGCATAGCACCCTTGCGGCCGTTCACTTCGATTGTCCTACCCTGCCTCCGCCTACGGAGCTGCTGGCGCTGGGAGGCTCTTGGGGCTGCTAGGCCTCTTCCAGAAGAGCTTGACAGCATGCAATCACGCGCATGACAACTCCGCGAAACTGCTCCATTTCCATGTCTCTGGCCTGGTAGCAAATTATGTCGATCACCTGCATCCTCAAGACATCACGTTGGCGATGTTCTACTTCATCGGGGACGTCAACTCCGCCAAGGATGCGCTCGAGCCTGGCCACCACATCATCGGGATCGAGGTTGACACGGCCGCCGTGGGCAATGATGAAGCCGCGGGCTGCCTTTGTCTTGACTGGATCGCAGAGGTCCTCTGCCCATTCCTTGCGGGGCATCAGGCTCTCGATGAGCACTGGTGACGGCGGTTCTTAGGGTGGGTCGTCGATCATGCCACCGAGCAGCTCTGGATCTTTTGTACGGTGGATGGCAAACTGCTCATCACACCTCCTCTGCAATATGTCGATTGTGCTCCCAAGGACTGTGACGTTGATATCCCTGCCGATAGGCCATGGTGACTGCACCGGCCGATGAAGCTCTTGCTTCCCAACCTGCTCCGACTCGTTCTCCTTGCCAAAGATGTAACGCAGGTACGCGTCGATGTTGATGCTTTGGTCGTTGCCTGGCATGCTTGGAATAACTACTGGTAGATGGGTGAGGACTAGATCTTCGTAGAGTGTCGCAGCGGTGCGTTTCCGCATGGGTTATATGCAGCAAGCCGTTACCTGGTGGCGGGAAACCGGTGAGGGAATAGGCGTGGATTTTACAATTCACCCATGTGGAGCACGAGAAGCATTCTCTCGAGTGCGGGAAGACTAAGTGGAGCACAAACACAACACGAATACCGTATCCGGTGCCACGTGTTATTTATCACACAAGTGTTAACATAAGGAAATGCATGTGTAACTTACTAATCATCGCATACGAGTACTCGCAGACGCGTCGTGTGCGATACTCCTACCAACCGCAAGCAACTAGTTTGCATTTTTTAAAGTTTTTTGTACACACAGCATCGCACACGAACTAACCGTATTAACCGTCTGCGTTGTAAATTCTCATCGCAAACAGTTCATCCCAGTCGGCTGTTTGCCACGTATCACACACATCTTGTTAAGTTGAACCGTTTCTGTTGCATTCGCTAATCAAAAATAGTTCGTCCGAGTGAACCGTATGCCCTATATCACACACACCTTGATCTGGCTAACCGTTTATGTTGCACGCCCTAATAGCAAACGGTTCATCGGAGCAAACTATATGTCGTCTATCGCACACATATTGATATGGTTGCCCGTTTCTGTTGTTCTGCCTCATCGCAAACAGTTCGAATGGGTTAACCTTGTGCCCTACATCGCACACGCAACTAAAATCTGAACCGTGTTTGATGCATCCTCCATCGCAAACATTTTGCACCTTTTTTGATGGGTTTTTTACATCCCCGTTTGTGATTAATGCATCGCACACAGTTTCATGAAAGGGTCTCTGATCGTAGTGTCGCGTTAACAGCATCCTGTAGTAGTGTAATATTAATTTGGTGCTTTTATGTACATATATCATAGTCAAAGATCCACACTTCGACCCTTTCTGCATATGGGGCAATGAGATATTCATGAACTAGCATCAAGTGAGGAAACTAATAAAGATTGTTATTAAAATGCGTCTAAAGATGTCAATCGAACTATTTGTTTACCCTTTATGCAGGAAAACAATAAACTGCAGGATGGTAAGTAAGAACCATGTAGCCTTCATTTTACTGTCCGCAATGAGTTGTGTTAGATGACAATCTTTGAATCTTTTTTATTTTGCAGTGGATCCTGAAGCAGTTTACTCAAGATTACCTCTCAAACTACATTATTGGTGGCCGGCCATCACAAGGGGTTGGACTAGAGTCCTGCATGCCTTCTGCACCCAGGAGAGCACAATAGGGCCATTCCGCTTCACCTTGTTCAGCAACCGGAATGTCTTTCACCTCTTTCTATACCATCTGTAATAGTACAAGTATAGAACCCCGGTTCATCATTCTTTATTTGGTGCTTATGTAATTCTTAAACATATGTACCTGTGAATCGAATAATGCATTGGTTGTTTGAACCTGATGGATATGAATAAAGCTATAGCCTACTTTCAGGTTTAAATTAGGTACAATTTTAAATAGCAGCAATTACATTATGGCAAAATTACGGTCTGTAGGTCATTACGGTGCACACGGTTAATAAAGCACAGCATGTGCGATATACATCATAATCTGACACGGTTCACGGAGAGGAAACGTGTGTAACAATGCACACAGTTGCCGTTTGCAAACGTGTGTGATGTCAGACACTATCACATACGGTGCGGGAAAACTAAATGTGTGTGATTGTCTACCTATCGTACACGGTTCATAATCATGAACTGTTTGTGATGTGCCAGGCATCGTAAAACTCCCGTGCCTGGAATCTGCCTCGAAAGCTTCCGTGCCTGGAATCTGCCTGGTTTTAGGTAAAACCACAAAACTTCGACTTCGATGGCAATGCGAGGACAAACGAGTTGCAAGGATGAAGCATTTGGGATATTCGAGATATCGAAAACGGTTATATAGGGACAACTGTATGCATCAAGGTTCCCTATCCCCGATGGTCTCTGGGTCGTGTGGGAAGGACCCCTATCACCGTCACTCACTAGGCGCCGGTTCCAAATGCCAGCGCGGAAAGGGGTTAAAAACTGTTTGTATAGCATCGACGCGTAATAGTGATCTACTATCAGCTATAGGATAAATTATACCTGCTTCCAGAAGCTTTAATATTTCATTTCTTACCACTTCTTTCATCTTAGGATTCAACTGTCGTTGACGATCAACAACTGGTTTAGTATCAGGTTCCATATTAATTTTGTGCTGACATAGAGTGGGACTAATGCCCTTAAGATCATCAAGAGTATATCCAATAGCGGCATGATGCTTCTTCAGAGTTTTCAATAATTTATTTTCTTCATGCTCTGAAAGGTTAACACTAATAATAATAGGATATATCTTCTTTTCATCAAGATAAGCATATTTCAAAGTATCGGGTAATTGGTTAAGATCGAACACAGGATCACTCTAGGGTGGTAGAGGATCTCCAAGAGTCTCAATAGGCAAATTGTGTTTCAAAACAGGCATTTGTTTAAAGAAAATCTCATCTAATTCCCTTCTTTCATTCATGAACATATCATTTTCATGGTCTAGAAAATATTGTTCTGATTAGTAGGAGGCACAGCAATATAAGCAAGACCAATAATTTCATCTTTATTAGGAAATTCCTTATCATGGGGTTGTCTACAAAATTTGGAGAAGTTAAACTCATGAGACACATCCCCAAAACTTACAGTAACCATTTCTTTCTCACAGTCTATTTTAGCATTAACAGTGTTCAAGAAAGGTCTACCAAATATAATGGGACAAAAATCATCTCGTGGGAACCAAGAACTATAAAATCAGTAGGGTATTTTATTTTCACACACAAAACTTCAACATCTCTAACAATCCCAATTGGCGAGATAGTATCTCTATTAGCAAGTTTAATAGTAACATCAATATCTTCTATTTCAGTAGGTGCAATAGCATTCATAATCTCTTGATATAAGGTAAAAAGGAATTGCACTCACACTAGCACCCGAATCACATAAGCCATGATAACAATGATCTCCTATTTTAATAGAGACAACAGGCATGCCAACAACATGTCTATGTTTATCTTTTTCATTGGGTTTAGCAATTCTAGAAGCTTCATCACAGAAGTAAATAACATGACCATCAATATTATCGACCAAGAGATCTTTAACCATAACAATACTAGGTTCAACTTTAATTTTTTTCAGGGGGTATAGGTGTTCTTGTATAACTCTTACAAACCACAGCTGATGTTTTAGCATGTTCTTTTATCCTATCAGGAAAATGTGGTTTCTCAATGTAAGCAGTAGGAATAACATGATCAACATTATAAGTAATATTCTATTCATCAACTTTAATAGGTTCTACTATTTTTACTTCAACAGGAGGATGATATTCAAACCACTTCTCCTTAGGGAGTTCACATGAGTAGCAAAAGATTCACAGAAAGAAGCTACTATCTCAGAGTCGAGTCCATACTTAGTGCTAAATTCACGAAAAGCATTGGTATCCATAAAAGATTTAACACAAGCAAACTTAAGGTTCATACCTGACTCCTTAACTTCATCGAGTTCCCAATCTTCAGATTTGTATTTAATTCTTTCCAAGAGATCCCATTTGAATTCAATAGTCTTCTTCATAAAAGAACCAGTACAAGAAGTATCAAGCATGGATTGATCATTACGAGAATGCCGAGCATAATTTTTTTGAACAATAATTTCTCTTGAGAGCTCATGATTGGGGCATGAATATAACATTTACTTAAGCCTCCCCCAAGCTTGAGTGACACTTTCTCCTTCACGAGGCCAAAAATTATATATATAATTCCGATCACGTTGAACCAGATGCATAGGATAAAACTTCTGATGAAATTCCAATTTCAATCGGTTGTAATTCCAAGATCCAATATCATCACATAGCCTATACCATGTCAATGCCTTATCCTTCAAAGATAAAGGAAGGACTTTCTTCTTGACTTAATCCTCGGGCAAACCCGCAAGCTTAAATAATCCACAAACTTCATCCACATAGAGTAGATGCATATCAGGATGTAGTGTTCCATCTCCTGCATAAGGATTAGCAAGCAGTTTCTCTATCATACCCGAAGGAATTTCATAATAAATATTTTCATTAGATTCAGTAGATTGAGGGGCAACTCTTTGCTCTTCCGTATGGGGGTGAAGGTACCCCAAACAAACCCCTCAAAGGATGATTTTCCAAAGTGACAAGTGACAGTAAATTTCATCACGTAATATAAAATTTTCCTTACCAAATTCCACTTACCAAAGGCGCTTCACTCCCAAGAAATGGCACTAGAAAAGAGTCTTTATGACCCACAAGTATAGGGGATCTATCTTAGTCCTTTCAATAAGTAAGTGTCGAACCCAATGAGGAGTAGAAGGAAATGACAAGCGGTTTTCAGCAAGGTATTCTCTGCAAGCACTGAAATTATCGGTAACACGTAGTTTTGTGATAAGATATATAATTCATAACGGGTAACAAGTACAAAGTGTAATAAAGGTACAGCAAGGTGGCCCAATCCCTTTTTTAGCAAAGGACAAGCCTGGATGAACTCTTATATAAAGCATAGTGCTCCCGAGGACACATGGGAATTACCGTCAAGTTAGTTTTCATCATGCTCATATGATTCACGTTCATTACTTTGATAATTTGATATGTGGGTGGACCAGTGCTTGGGTGTTATCCTTACTTGGACAAACCTCCCACTTATGATTAACCCCTGTTGCAAGCATCCGCAACTATGAAAGAAGAATTAAGATAAATCTAACCATAGCATGAAACATGTAGGTCCAAATCAGCCCCTTACGAATCAACGCATAAACTAGGGTTTAAGCTTCACTCACTCTAGCAACCCATCATCTACTTATTACTTCCCAATGCCTTCCCCTAGGCCCAAATCATGGTGAAGTGTCATGTAGTCGACATTCACATAACACCACTAGAGGAAAGACAACATACATCTCATCAAAATTTCGAACGAATACCAACTTCACATGATTACTTATAACAAGACTTCTCCCATGTCACCAGGAACAAACGTAACTAGTCACAAAGCATATTCATGTTCAAGATCAGAGGGGTAATAATTATTATTAAAGATCTGAATATATGATCTTCCACCAAATAAACCAACTAGCATCAACTACAAGGAGTAATCAACACAACTAGCAACTCATAGGTACCAATCTGAGGTTCTGAGGCAAAGATCGGATACAAGAGATGAACTAGGGTTTTGAGAGGAGATGGTGTTGATAAAGATGTTGGTGGAGATTGACCCTCTCGATTAGAGGATCATTGGAGATGACAATGGCTTCGATTTCCCCCTCCCGAAGGGAAGTTTCCCTGGTAGTACAGCTCAGCCAGAGCCCTAGATTGGTTCTGCTCAAGTTCCGCCTCAAGACGTGATAACCCACAAGTGTAGGGGATCGTTTGTAGACTTCTTAGATAAATAAGAGTGTCAAACCCAACGAGGAGCTAAAGATAGAACAAATATTCCCTCAAGTTCTTTCGACCACCGATACAACTCTACGCACACTTGATGTTTGCTTTACCTAAAACAAGTATGAAACTATTTTGCGAGAATAAAACTATGAGTACTTTGCGAGAATAAAACTATGGATAAATTGCAAGGTAGTAAAAGTGGATAACTGTTATCAACAAGAAAGTCATTTTTCCCAAGGCAATCGATAACAAGTACCAGTAATCATTCTCGAAATTCTACATCAGGGAGAGGCATGAGCTAACATACTCTCTCTACTTAGATCATATGCACTTATGATTGGACCCCTGGCAAGCATCCACAACTACTAAGGATCATTAAGGTCGTGAAACCCAACCATAGCATTAAGTATCAAGTCCTCTTTATCCCATATGCAACAACCCACCTACCAGGTTTAAGCTTCTATCACTCTCGCAACCCACCATAAGAGAATCATGAACGTATTGCAACACCCTACAGCGGGGGGCCCTCATGTTTGCGCAGGACGGAGGCCACCGTAGGACAACACCATAAATAAAATATACAATCATACCAACCAAGATCACGATTAACCCACAGGACAAAATGGATCTACTCAAACATCATAGGATAGCCAAATATCATTGGAAAATAATATATGGAGTTGACCACCCTGTTTAAGTAGAGATTACAGCAGGGAGAAGGGGTCTTACACCACTGCATAGAGGGGAGAAAGTTGGCGTTGAAGTTAGCAAGATTGTTGATGTAGATCACCATCACGATCCTAGCCTCGGCGGCACTCCAGCGCCACCGAGAGAGAGAGAGAGAGAGAGAGAGAGAGAGAGAGAGAGAGAGAGAGAGAGAGACCTCCTTCTTCTTCTTCCTTGGCCTCCCCTAGATGGAAGGAGAGTTCCCCCTCTGGTCCATGGCCTCCATGGTGAAGGAGCGGCGGGAGCCCCTCCGAGGTTGGATCTCCCTCTCTGTTCTCTTCTATTTCACGTTCCCCAGATCCGTCCCTTCACGGTTTCTTAAATTCCAAGAGATCTGTAACTCCGATAGAGCTAAAGTTTTTACACAGTTTTTTTCATAAATTATCTTTCTTGCGCCAGAAGAAGGGCCCCAACCGCCTTACGGGGTGGTAACAAGATACCTGGGCGCGCAGGGGGTGCCTGTCACGCCCTGGAGGGTTGTGGAGGTCGTGAGCCTCCGTTAGCATTGATTCCAAGTCCCAAAAATCACATATATTCCAAAATAATTCTCCATAAATTTTTATCATGTTTGGACTTCGTTTGATATGTATTTTCTGCGCAACAAAAAACATGCAACAAACAGGAACTAGCACTAGGCACTAGACCAATAGGTTAGTCCAATAAATTATATAAATTGTTGCCAAAAATATGTAAAAGTTGTATAATATTGGCATGAAAAAATCAAAAAATATAGATACGATGGAGACGTATCAGCATTCCCAAGCTTAATTCCTGCTCGTCCTCGAGTAGGTAAATGATAAAAAAGATAATTTTTATGTGGAATGCTATCTAGCATAAACTTGATCATATATCTAATCATGGCATGAATATTAAGACATAAGTGATTCAAAGCAGTAGTCTATATTGACATAAAGACATCAATACTCAGGCATCCCAACAAACAATCACGTCTTTCAAAATATCAAGGCTAAAGAAAGCTATCCCTACAAAATCATATAGTCTTGTCATGCTCTGTCTTCTTAACACAAAGTATTTATCATGCACAACCATGATGACAAGCCGAGCAATTGGTTCGTACTTTTTAACGTGCTTCAGCTTTTTCAACTCTCGCGCAGTACATGAGTGCGAGCCATGGATATAGCACTACGGGTGGAATAGAGTATGATGATAGGGGTAAATATAGAGAAGACAAAAAAGTAAGAAAGTCTCACATCGACGCGGCTAACCAACGGGCTATGGAGATGCCCATCAATTGATATCAATGCGAGGAGTAGGTATTGCCATGCAATGAATGCACTAAGAGCTATAAGTGTATGAAAGCTCAATATAAAAACTAAGTGGGTGTGCATCTAATCCTATAATGAAAAATTCCCACTAGTATATGAAAGTGACAACATAGGAGACTCTCCATATGAAAAACATGGTGCTACTTTGAAGCACGAGTGTGGAACTAGCATGCCCCTTCTCTTTTTGTTTTTTTGTTTTCTTTCATTTTTTTTTATTTTTCTTTTTTTCCCTCTTTTTTTCTTTTTATTTTTTTCCCTCATTGTCCGGAGTCTCATCCCGACTTCTGAGGGAATCATAGTCTCCATCATCCTTTCCTCACTGGGGCAATGCTCTAATAATGAAAGTTGATGATTATCACACTTCTATTTACTTATAACTCAAAAGAAATAAAAATTACAACTCGATACCTATGACAAAGTATGACTCTATATGAATGCCTCTGGCAATGTACCAGGATGTGCAATGATCTAGCATAACATGTATAAAAAATGATGAACAGTGGCTGAGCCACAACTACTATGTCAGATATATGATCATGCAAAGCAATATGACAATGAATGCTCAAGTCATCAAAACGGAAGAGGTGGAAGTTGCATGGCAATATATTTCGCAATGGCTATGGAAAGGCCATAATAGGTAGGTATGGTGGCTGTTTTGAGGAAGATATAATAAGGCTTATGTGTGATAGAGTGTAACATATCACGGGGTTTGGACGCACCGGCGAAGTCTGCACCAACTCTCGATGTGAGAAAGGGCAATGCACGGTACCGTAGAGGCTAGCAAATTGCGAAAAGGTAAGAGTGCGTATAATCCATGGACTCACATTAGTCATAAAGAACTCATATACTTATTGCAAAAGTTTATTAGCCCTCGAAGCAAAGTACTACTACGCATGCCCCTGGGGGATTGATTGGTAGGAAAATACCATCACTCGTCCCCGACCGCCACTCATAAGGAAGACAATCAATAATAAATCATGCTCCAACTTCATAGCATAACGAGAGACTATGCGTGCATGCTTCGGGAATCACAAACCTTAACACCAATATTCTTACTAACCACAACCATTTACTAGTACCTCCCAAATATTCCATCTCTATATCGCAAAACTATTGCAAGGAATCAAACATCATATTCAGTGATCCACAAGTTTTATGTAGGATTTTATGACTAACCATGCAATTGACCAATTCCTGTTGACTCTCTAAATAGATATAAGTGAAGCATGAGAGTTTAATTCTTTCTACAAAAGATCATGCTCTAAAAAATATAAGTGAAGCAAAAGAGCATTCTACGAATAACGGTTTTCTATGTGAAGAGAAACAGGCAATCCAAACTTCAAATGATATAAGTGAAGCACATGAAGCATTCTATAAAGCCATAATCAAAAGGTATAAGTGAAGTGCAATGATGTAAGTGCATCTAGTGCCCCTTAGTGATTTTGGTGTATTGAAGACTTATAGGTTAAGGGACTGATGCGTTTGTGAGTGTACACAGGTCTATAAGTCTATGAGGAGTTTGGTATTTACAGAGAAAGTCGACCCCTAAAAATGAAGTTCTTCGGCTGAAGACTTTGATATTCTGAAGACTTTCTGAAGACTTTGAAAGTGAAGAAATTGGTGTGACCTTGAAGACTTGGTATTCATTTGAGGAACATGAAGCGTGAAGACTTTTGTTTTCGTAGTTTCATTTTCTCTTTCTTGAGTCATAGGAAACACTGTACTGTTAAAGGGGGTCGAGGAAATACTAAGGAAAAATTTCCATGTGATGCTCAACTCAAAATCCTACACCTACCAATCCCTTCGAGTGAAGCCATTGGAAATCTCATACAGTTCAGTCATTTCTTCAGTGACAGAGACGAAGTTCTTCTGGTCACTGAGGACTTTGCTCTGACTGAGGAGTTAGGAATTCGCCAGTGCGAATTGCCTACACAGTGAGGAACATGATAGCCCTGAGGAATTTGAGAGTCAAATTTCCGACCGTTGCTGTGCTGCGCGCCGGCTGTCCCAAAATATCTTATCCACCTAACGGTCATATCATTGAAGGGCATTTATGTCTTATCATGTCGGGCTGCTCCCTAGGCTATAAATAGCCGCCCCCTACAACCACTAGCTGGTTGGCTGCTCCGAGAGAACTTGACACTTGTCATTTGAGAGCAACCCATCCTCCGAGGACTTTGAGCGAAAATCATCAAGTGAGGAAAAGCCAAAACCAAACCCCCACAAACCCAAAGTGATTGAGCATCACTGAAGAAATTGATCCTGCATGGATCCGACGCTTGTTACCTTTGAAGACTGTGCTTCTTCCAGACGGTTAGGCGTCAAGGTCTAGAGCATCCAAGAGGAATTGTGGATCGCCGAGTGACCAAGTCTGTGAAGGTTTGGAAGTCACCTGAAGACTTACCACGAGTGATTGGACGAGGTCTGCGTGGCCTTAGTTCAAGGAGAATACGGTGAGGACTGGGTGTCCTGAGCTGCGTGCTCAGTGACTGGGTGTCCGGGACTACGTGTCCTTGAGTTTAAATACTCAGCCGCTCCAACCAGACGTACAACTGAGACAGCAGTTGGAACTGGTCTACCAAATCATTGTCTTCACCAACTAACTGGTTCTATTCCCTCAACCCTTTCATTTCTTCATACTGTGTTGAGTGTTTGTTTATCTCTGTGCTTGAAGACTTTGACTGAAGACTTTCTCAAATTCCTCAGTTCAATTTCTTCAGTCTGTTTGTCTTCATCTTGTGTTATCCTGTGATTACGCTTTCTGTACTCTGTGCTTGTCTTCATTTCATCATGATGACCATGCTTGTATTCTGTTATGTTTACTTCTGAGTACTTATTCCGCTGCAAGTAGTTCTTCGCTAAGGAATTTCCTCACCAGCAAATTCCTCAGTGAAGAATTCATAAAAATCACCTATTCACCCCCCTCTAGTCGATATAACGCACTTTCAATTGGTATCAGAGCAAGGTACTCCCTTGTTCTGTGTGATTTTGGTTTAACCACCTGGAGTTTTAGTTATGTCGACCGCAGGTATGATCAAGGTCTCGGCTGGGTGTCCTACCTTTGATGGGACGGACTACCCCTACTGGAAGAACAAGATGCGAATGCATCTTGAGGCAATTGATAACGATCTCTGGTATGTTGTGGAAAATGGTGTTCCCTCTGTCTCACCCTCACTGAACGCTACCGATGTGAAGAGATTCAAGCAACTCGATTCTCAAGCGAAGAATATCATATGTGGCCATCTGAGTAAAGGGCAGTATGGAAGAGTGAGTGCTTTGGAAACTGCTAAGCTTATCTGGGATAGGCTGTCCAAAGTGAATGAAGGAGTCTCAACTCAGCGTGACTCTCGAGTTGATGTTCTTCGGAATCTCTTCAACCGCTTCAAAAGACTCGACAATGAAAATGTCCAACAAACCTTTGATCGCCTCACTGACATCTCAAATGAGCTTCAAGCCCTCGGTGCCACTGACATCACTGATCATGAGGTGGTGAAGAAACTGTTGAGATCGCTTGATTCCTCATTTGATACTCTGGGATTGATGATACAAGAACGTGCTGACTACAAGTCTCTTGATCCTGCCGATATCCTCGAAAGGCTAAATACTCACGAGTTCCAGCTTGCTGAAAAGAGAGATCTCTATGGTTCAAGCTATGGCAAACCACGTGCCCTGAAGGCCAAGGCTGTGTCTGACTCTGAATGTGAGGATTCTGGTAGTAGCCTTGGTGATCCTGAAGAATTGAGCCAGGAGCTAGCACTGCTCGTGAAGAAATTCCAGAAGTTCTCAAGACGTGGTCGCTTTGGAAAATCCTCAAGAAGCAGTGATTCCTCATCCAGTGACTATAAGAGAAGGCTGTGCCACAAATGCAAGAAACCCGGTCACTATATTCAAGATTGTCCTCAGTGGGAAAAGGAAATGAAGAAGAAGAAATACAAGGATTACAGTTCTGATGATGCAAAGAAGAAGAAGAAATCATCAAAATCTTCATTATCAAAATCCTCGAAGTCTTCATCTCACAAGAAGAGCAGCTCCAAGAAGGCTCGGGCATTCATTGGCAAGGAAATGGACTCTGAAGCTGAATCTGAGGAAAATGAGGAAGAGGAGGCGTCTGAAGAATCTGAATCTGGTGTGGCGAGTCTGGCCTTCGCTACTGCTTTCGTTAGCAAGTCCATCTTCAACACTGAAGAAACTGACCCCACCGACAAGCCTGATGAAGATAATGATGACTACGCTCCCACCTATTGCTTCATGGCGAAAGGTGCAAAGGTACTCAAATACAACTCCTCTGAATCTAGTGAAAATGAATCTGATGAGGATCTCAAGCCCAGCTACTCTAAACTTGCTAAGATTGCTGTAAAACAACAACGGGCTTTTGAAAAGGTTCAAAACATGCTAGACAAAAGTGATGATATGTTGGGTGAAGAAATGGATCGCACTAAAGCCCTGACTGAAAATCTTCAGAGACTTCAGTCTAGGTTTGATAACCTTCAAAGTCATCATAACACTCTCTTATCTGATCATGAGAAACTTTCTTATGAATTTCTTCAAGAAAAGCAAGATCACGAGAAGCTTTCCTCTGAATCTCTTCAAAGAAAGGAAGATCTTGAAAAGCTAAGAGTGTGTTATGAAGATCTTCAGAAGGAGCGCGATTCATTACTAGCTCAACAAATCAGCGCTTCTCAGGAAGAATTTGTTCCTCCATGCTTAAAGTGCATTGAACGTGAATCTGCTAATTCTTCACCTGAATGTTCAAATGCTTCAACTGTTACAAATTCTTCATCTGCCTCTGCTATCACTAATTCCTCATCTGAGGACATTGCTAGTATCACTGACAATGCAGGGCTGAAGGAATTGTACATGACAGGCATGTACAAAAGCCTCAAAGGGCATCAGACTCTTTGTGATGTGCTTAAAAAGCAGATCCTCAACAGAAACCCTAGGAAAGAGGGTATTGCCTTTGAGAGGAAACTCAATGCTGATGGAACATATTGGAAGCCTGAGCAGTACCCCAAAACCTCATGGGTTGCTGCAAAGGGACCTCCAGTTGATCCATCTAACTTATCTGGCTTTACATGTGAATCTCCTCATTCTTCTGATGAGTCATTTGACTCCAACTATAAACTGTTCAAAAATCAGAATGGTGAAGTATTTGCTAGATATGTTGGCACTAACTGCAGGAACGGTTCCCCTATGAAGAAAATCTGGGTTCCCAAAAGTTATGTTGAAAGTCTTCAGGTGAATGTCCTCATGACACCACCTGTGAAGAACAGGAACCCCAGATCAAATTCTTCATATGGACCAAATTCTTCATATGGATCCAAGTCCTCATACGGACCAAATTCCTCACATGGATCAAATTCCTCAAAAGGATCAAAGTCCTCATATGATTATCATCGTGCTAACAACTCTGTCTCGCAGGGTAGAGCTAAGGGCTATGAATATGTGCATTATTCTTCAAACCATTATGTTCATAAGTCCTCGAAGAATTTCTCTGCTTATTCATATGCTTACCCTAACCCCTCTTATGTGAAACGAAATGGTTTGGCATCTTTGCCACCTTTCTCATATGGTGCTCGCAGAGTGATGAATTCTTTGCCACCCCTCCAGATGTGGGTGGTGAAGAAAAAGAACTAATCTCTTCTGCAGGGTCAGGTCTCCAGACGTGCTTTAACGTCTGAAGAATTTGCTGGGGACCTGACAAAATGCCTGAAAGGACGCAGGCGAATCATGATGAAATGAACTTTCATTTCACACGTCCTCATACTGCTATATCTGTTTACTGCTTGATGAAATTCATCTGATGAACTTGATATCATATTCTTCACTGATGAAGCATATGAGATTGTAAGCTACACTAATTCATCTGCAGGATGATCAACCCAAAACTACTGAATGGGTCCTCGATAGTGGATGTACGAATCACATGACTGGTGACAAGAATCTATTGATGGATGCTCCCTTATCACCGTCACCTCTGAAGCATATCATCTTTGCTGACAAAGGCAAAAGTCAGGTATTGGGTCTTGGTAAGGTTGCAATCTCTAAGGATAAACACATGGACAAAGTCATGCTTGTTGAGTCCTTAGGATACAACCTCATGTCAGTCTCAATGCTTTGTGATCTTGATATGGTTGTTGTCTTTGGCAAGTATCGCTGTGTTGTGATTATGGAAGCTGACAATTCCAAAGTCTTCGAAGGCTTTAGGAGAGGAGATTTGTATATTGTTGATTTCTCTACAGGACCACAACCAGCCGTGTGTCTACTTGCAAAAGCTTCAGAAGGCTGGCTATGGCATCGACGACTTGGTCACGCAGGCATGAGGAATTTGCACACGCTTGCGAAGAAGAAGCATGTCATTGGCATTGAGAATGTCAAATTCCTCAAGGATCACTTATGCGGAGCCTGTGAAGCTGGAAAAATGACCAAGGCCAAGCATCCAGCGAAGACTATCATGACCACTACTCGTCCATTCGAATTGCTTCACATGGACCTCTTCGGACCTAATCATTACTCAGCAGTCACTAATGATGCATCTCTATATGGTTTTGTCATTGTTGATGATTACTCTCGATATACATGGGTACACATTGTTACTTACAAACATGAAGTGCAGGAAGTCTTCAAACGATTTTCCTCGAGGGCTTCAACCAACTTTGGTGTGAAGATCAAGCACATCAGAAGTGACAATGGAACTGAGTTCAAGAATTCCGGTCTTGATGCCTATCTTGATGAACTTGGTATTACTCATGAGTTATCTCCTCCCTATACTCCTCAGCAAAATGGCGTCGTGGAGCGCAAGAACAGAACTCTTGTTGAGATGGCTCGCACTATGCTTGATGAATACAAAACGCCTCAGCGTTTTTGGATTGATGCAATTGATACTGCGTGCCACATCATCAACAGAGTATATCTTCACAAATTCTTCAAGAAGACGGCCTATGAACTCCTCACTGACAAGAAACCCAATGTGAGTTATTTCAAAGTCTTCGGTGCTAAATGTTGGATTAGAGATCCTCACCACAACTCTAAATTTGCACCAAAAGCACATGAGGGTTTTATGCTTGGTTACGGAAAGGACTCGCACACCTACAGAGTCTTCAACATTGTTCTTCACAAGATTGTTGACACTGTAGATGTGCGGTTCGATGAAACTAATGGCTAGCAAAGAGAGCACCTACCTTCTGTGTTAGATGAACCAGCACCTGAGGATTCTATCAAGTTCAAGGCAACTGAGGATGTCACTCCTACTGAAGAACCTACTGAAGAATACATTCCAGTTCATGAAGAATGTCGAGCTGATGCACCTGAAGAACATGATGAGGAAAATGGTGCTGAAGAAAATGCTGATCAAATTCCTCAGCGACAACCAGCTCATCCTCGCGTTGCAAAAGAAGTGCAAGTGGAGAAGATCATCGATGACATTAGCGCACCAGGTCCTCTCACACGCTCAAAACCTTCACATTTGTCTAACTTTTGTGGGCACTATGCTTTTGTCTCTATCACAGAGCCCACTAAGGTAGATGAAGCATTTCTGGAGCCGGAGTGGATTCAGGCTATGCAAGAAGAATTACATCAGTTCGAGCTCAACAACGTCTGGGAACTGGTCAATCGTCCAGATCCTCGCAAGCATAATATCATTGGCACAAAGTGGATCTACCGCAACAAGCAAGATGAAAATGGCCTTGTGGTGAGGAATAAGGCACGAATGGTAGCTCAAGGCTACACACAGGTTGAAGGAATTGATTTCGATGAAACTTTTGCACCTGTTGCTAGACTTGAGGCTATTCGCATATTACTTGCTTATGCTAACCATCATGATATCATCTTATATCAAATGGATGTGAAAAGTGCATTCCTCAATGGTAAGCTTGAGGAAGAAGTATATGTTGCTCAACCCCCAGGTTTTGAAGATCCAAAGAATCCTGACAAAGTCTTCAGACTTAATAAGGCCCTCTATGGCCTCAAGCAAGCCCCTCGGGCGTGGTATGATACATTGAAGGAATTCTTCGTGAAGAATGGCTTCACACCCGGTTCACTCGACCCTACTCTCTTTACTAAATCTTATGATGGTGAACTGTTTGTGTGCCAAATATATGTTGATGATATTATCTTTGGCTGTACTGACCAACGTTATAGTGATGAATTTGCCTATATGATGAGTGAAGAATATCAAATGTCTATGATGGGAGAGTTGAAATTCTTCTTAGGTCTTCAAATTCGTCAGCAGCGCAATGGCATATTCATATCTCAGGAGAAATACCTCAAAGATGTACTGAGGAAATTCGGCATGCAAGATTGCAAAGGCGTCAAAATTCCTATGCCCACAAATGGCCATCTATGCACTGATGAAAATGGTATTGACTTCGATCACAAGGTATACCGCTCCATGATTGGTTCTTTATTGTACTTATGTGCATCTAGGCCAGATATAATGCTTAGTGTTTGCATGTGTGCCCGATTTCAAGCTGCACCGAAGGAATCACACCATAAGGCTGTGAAGCATATTCTTCGATATCTAGCTCACACACCAACACTAGGATTATGGTACCCCAAGGGCTCTGCTTTTGATCTCATTGGATATTCTGACTCTGACTATGCTGGTGATCGTGTGGACCGCAAGTCAACATCTGGCACTTGTCATTTCCTCGGACGATCTTTGGTCTGTTGGTCCTCGAAGAAACAGAACTGCGTATCACTGTCTACTGCTGAAGCTGAATACATTGCTGCTGGCTCTTGCTGTGCTCAACTGCTTTGGATGAAGCAAACCCTCAAGGACTATGGCGTCAACGTGAAGAATGTGCCTCTCCTCTGCGACAATGAGAGTGCCATCAAGATTGCTCACAACCCAGTTCAGCACTCGAAGACAAAGCACATTCAGATTCGTCATCATTTTCTTCGTGATCATGTGTTGAAGGGCGACATCTCCATCGAGCACGTGAAGACTGAAGAACAGCTAGCTGATATCTTCACTAAGCCCTTGGATGAGAAGAGATTTAGCAAGTTGCGGTGTGAGCTAAATATCTTAGAATCTTCGAATGTTCTTTGAAAAGGACACACATCCTAACACTTATGCAAAATTGATGACTTAGATGTGCAACACATGAAGAAACGTTTTTCTTCAATCAATGAAGAATAACACTCTAAGTGTGAAGAAATTAATGAAGAATTTGATTCTCAGAACCCTACGACAATTGTACGCGGTGTCTGAAATCATCATTCTTATACGGTGGGTCACGCCACCACAAAAAGTTGAAAATCTTCAATTTGAGTTTTTCCTCATTTTTGAAATTCTTCAGTTTTTCAAATTCTTCAACTTTGCAAAATCTTCACTGTTTCCGTCGTTTTTCTTCATTGGCTATATATATATATATGAGTTTATGTCCTCTACAGCATTCACTTATGGCTATTTCTTCAAGTTGCTTTCTCTGCTAAGTGAATGTGATCGGACCCTTCCCCCTCTATGCTATACTCAACCCAATCTATTCACAAATTCTTCATGTGCGTTCTATTTGAAACTCGTTCAAAGTCTTCACTGTGTCCTTGTCAGCTGAAGAAATTGCGAACGAAACTTTAAAACAAATCTTATCCAGATTTTCGGTTTTACCGCTCAAACCGTTCCGCATCCCACGATGCATTATTAAATTCACCCACTATCTTACACGATCTCATCTGCACAGTACGTGGGTGACACATGTCGCGTGAAGGAGAAAGGGCAGGGGCATGTTCGTCCCAAAATCTTCGGGCGAACAGTTTTTCACCGTGGCTATAAATACCCCTCTCCCCTTCCTCACTTCATTTACTCCGCTCGACCGCTGTCTCTCGCTCGAGCTCCTCAAACCCTAGCGCCGCCGCTACTCCATCGTCGCCGGTGAGGAAGAGCTTCGCTGCCTCGACCTCGTCGCCGTCGTACTCGTGCCGGTTGCGGAAATCTTCACTCCGCCGCCGCCGTAGCTGTTTCCCTCTGCCAAGTTAGGGCGTGGGAGATCTAACCTGACGAACTTCACTCTGTTCATCTCAGTTCGTCGTGTTCTTCAGTTCGGGTAATTAAAAGTTACTTTTATTACTCACTTTGATTCTCAAGCTTTCCTGAAAATCTTCAAAGGTGTTTTATTCTTCAAATCTTCACACATATGAACACCTCACACACTGTATGCTCTTGATCCATTTCTCTAAGCAATCATTTTCCTCAAGATTCCTCAATTGTGTGGATCTTCGATCTGTACAACTCTGGAACCTAAGACAAAGAACGCTTAGTGAAATTCCTCAAGGCTCATCTGGTCAAATTCCTCAAAACTTGTCTTTTCGAAAAACCTTCTGAGAACGCAATATGACCTCTCCAAATTCCTCGCACCTACACTCTGTTCACAGGTACTCATGTCCGCTGCTGAATCACTAGGTTCTCATCAACTTAACTCATTTGCAGCGTTCCTCGAAGAAAAACTGCATACTTCTTCAGAGTGTTCAATTGTTCAAATTCCTCATCTAAAGAATATGGCTGAAGGAAAGAGACCGCAGAAAGGAGGAAAGAAGCCTGAGGTCATGACTGCTTTCGAGATCCCTGATGACATATATAAGGACTATCGCACACCTGATGAAGCCAAGTTTGGCAAAGAAAACAAAAATCAGCGTAAAGGTGCGCATTCAGAGAATTGAACGGAGATGGGCAAGAGAATGGAGGGAATACGATATGTTACTCCAAAGTACATGAAGAAATTCGCCCTCAATCCTCCATGCCCAAGAGATCCATTGGCACCTGGCCAAGTAGCTGATCCCACTAGCATCGAAAGTGGTGAGGACTTTCCTGAAGAATGGGCTAAGCGCCAAGCCAAATTGGCAAGACAAGCCAAGGAGGCAGTGAAGAAACTCAATGAGGATTCTGCTGCTGCTGCTGCTGAGACCTCGGTTAGACCGAGGAAATCAATGCCAAAGAAGCCTGCTCGTAAGCCAAGTGCTTCACCAACAGCGCCCTCACGGCCAAGTTCCTCAGCTACGCCCTCACGGCAAATTCCTCAGACTGCTACTGCTCCACCAAATTCCTCAGCTGCTCCATCAAAGTCCTCAGCTCCTGTGCATCTGGCCACATGTCAAAGGACTACAGGTTTTTCAATTGCTTCTGGTGTCTCAGCAAGTTCCTCAGCTGCACCAATGTCCTCATCAGGCCCCACACTGTTGAAGACTAAAGCAACAGCTGGATGCGGTCCTCAGCCAAGTCCAAGGAAGAAACAGGTCGCATTCCAAGTGCCCTCTGATGATGAAGCTTCTGATGATGTACTTGCAGAAATCATCAGAGACAGACAAGTGAAGGCCGCTAGAGCCAAAGGCACATCTCTGCCACTGCTTTTGGATCCTAGGAAAATCCTCGACTACATTGACCTCTGGCACAAGGATCCAAACACCCCAATGCCTGATTTCCATCTGACTCCTGGTCAAAGTCACATGCTGACCCATTTCATCACTCAAGAGAAATGGAAATTTGAAAAGGCAAGAGAGATCAAGAAGGCTCAATACAGGAAGGAGAAGCTCCTGAAGAAAAATGTTGTCAAAATGACACCTGAGGAACTTCTCAAGGCTCAGTCTGAAATTCAAGCCCTCAGCAAAGACTTCGATGCCTACTATGCTGATTGGCAGGGAGCCAAAGTGAGATTCGTCAACCTGACGAAGAAAATGACAACTGTTGCAGCCTCATCGCAACAAGAAAATCTTCAGGCTGTAGACTCTGCTCAGCCTGCTAAAGAACATGCCAGCACCGCTGATGACTTTCAGCATGTTGAAGAAAATGTAAGTTCCAGGGCTGATGACTCCATTCCAGCCGCTGAAGAAATTGCCAGGGCATCCACTAGTGGTGCGCCTGAAGAAACTGAAGAGATCAGGGCAACTGCACCAGTTGCGCCTGAAGAAAATCAACAAGATTCCTCAGCTCCGCCTGTGCCTACACCAACTCCAATTCTTCCTTCTGCTTATGAGGTGAAGAAGACCAAGGCTGCAGAGCGAGCTGCAGTGAAGAAAAGGAAGGCATCAGCTGCGTCAAATTCTTCGGTTGCGAAGAAAATGAAGCCAATGACCAGCTCACTTGAACATCCAATTGATGCTGTTCCAATTTCCTCCATGTCATCAAAGGAAATTGTTCCTTTTGGAGAAGACTATAAGATCCCAAGCGGATCTGATGAAGAAAATCATTCTGCTGCTTCGTCAGAGCAGATTGATGAAGAAATTGAAGTGGATACAATCCCTTCAACAACAGTCAATTCCTCACCTCTGCCTCAATTTACGGCTGAAGAGGCTGGTGTTGAGGAAATTGAAGTTGAAGATGTGGATATCGGATGCACCACACCAGTGATGAATGATGACTTTTGGGAAAGTCAGCATCCCAATACTCCTCTATTCACACCTATCCAACAGATTCCTCAGTCCCCGGCAACAACAGTTCAATGGGCTCTGAAGAAACTCATCCCACTCCCTCTGTTCATGAAGATATTCCAGCCGCTAGTGCTGAAGAACCTGCTGCTGCTGATCCATCAGGTTGCACAAGAAGAGGAACCAGAAATTCCTCAGCCTGAAGAACCTGAGCTCGCGATTCCTGAGGTGGTACTGCAAATCACTGACATCCCTCTGCCAAAGCCGAAGAATCCGTTCTCAAGCAAACAGAAGTTCAAGGCTGAAGACTTCTTTTCCGAGCATGTATTCTTCACTGACTACAACCCCTATGACTCTGCTCGCATAAGGAAGAGGCGTTTCTGGACTGCTAGTCAAGCCAACTTCTATTCCTCAGTGCTGTTTGACAAGGACAAAATCTTCGATCATGAACATATTCCTCACGTGGATATGGAATCTCTGCCATGCTTCGAGCCAGTCCTCAGTGTTCTTCACGATGCAGGATTACTCAATTTCTGCATTGACATCTGTGATTGGAATGAAGAACTCATTCTTCAGTTCTACGCTACACTACATATCACTAGAGACGCTGAAGATGTCAATTCATGGGTGTTGGATTGGATGACTGAAAACACTCACTACAAGGCACCGGCAACTGAATTGCTTCATGTCCTTCCTCTTGATCCTCCCCATGACAGTGCACGTTGCATCTACAATGACCCTGAACTGACAAATCACTATATGCAAGTGCTCATGAAGCCTTTGAAGCCTGGGCAGGCCCCACGAACCAAATTCCTCGTCAAGGAATTGCTCTATGTGCCTCGGACTGTCTATCGCATTCTGACGAAGACAATGAGTCCTATCAAAGGCCACGACTCAAATGATGAAGATGTCGTTGGCATCATGAAGAATATGCTTTTCAACATCATTCATGGCGTTCCCGTCAACTTCCATGATTTCTTCATGAGGACTCTGGCAAATGTTGCTATGTCACCATTCGAGCTGAATCCCTATGTGTCTTGGATTATGAGATTCATAAGGGCAAGATCTTCACTGAATTACAAAGCTGACACTCTGAACCACGGTAGCTACTTGCCTCCCATTGAAGTCCTCAAATGGACAGTTTCATCAGCTGATGATAAAGGCAAGGCAGCTGCTGTGATCGATGAAGGCATTCGTCCATTGGATGGTCAATTTCGTCTGGCTACATCTTACTCTACCAATGACGACTCTGCCACACATGACACTGCCGCAAATACCTCAGCCAAGCAAAATCCTCAAGCCACAGCACCCAGGGTGATGACTGACCGTGAGTTACTCCTCAGTCTTCATCAGAAAGTTGATCGCAATCACAAATGGGTAAAGCGTTAGTTTGGTGCAATTCTTCACAATATGACCTCAACACATAATGCAGTGAAGAAGAACCACTACTACCTTCATGAAACCCTCAACCGCACCTGGGCTGTCCTCACTCATGTCTATAGCGCTGAAGAACTGAAGACTATGTATCTCAAGGAAGAATTTGACTGGTTTGCACCTCCTCTGAAGAAATTCAAGAGGGTCAAAGTTCCTGATCTGGTGGCCAGCTCTTATTCTTCATTGCGTGACACTTATGAGTATGAAGATTTGGACGACACCGCGGCAGGCCCTGCTACAACAAACAACCCCGACAACGCTGGCGCTCCCCCATCAACGTGAAATTCTTCAGGGGCGTTAGTCCTCAGTTTCAATCCTTTTGGTCATTTGATGACAAAGGGGGAGAAATCTGAGTTAGTCTTCAAGCGGGTCTATATTAAGGGCGTTTTTTTAAGTTACAACTCTCGTTCTTCCGAAACTTTTATTGGATCGAGTTGTAATCTTAAACCCGATGGTGCTCTGATACTTTTGCATGGTGCTCTGATACTTTTGATGCACTATGCTCTGATACTTTTGATGTGCTATTCTGCATGCTTATTCCTCGTTAATATTATTGCACGCATGCTGAATTTCATCAGGCACCATATTTCATCATGCATTTCAAATTCTTCATATTATATATCAAATGCGTGTATGAATTACAAGATATAGGGGGAGATCTCCATGATTCAACTCTTCAAATGTGCATTGCCTCAAAAGCAAATTCCTCACTATGCACATCTTCAGGGGGAGTTCTTCTATATCTTGCAATCAAATTCCTCAATATCAGTATTTACACTTCATATGTTTATCCCCGTTGAAAACTTAACCTATATTGTCATCAATCACCAAAAAGGGGGAGATTGTAAGTGCATCTAGTGCCCCTTAGTGATTTTGGTGTATTGAAGACTTATAGGTTAAGGGACTGATGCGTTTGTGAGTGTACACAGGTCTATAAGTCTATGAGGAGTTTGATATTTACAGAGAAAGTCGACCCCTAAAAATGAAGTTCTTCGACTGAAGACTTTGATATTCTGAAGACTTTCTGAAGACTTTGAAAGTGAAGAAATTGGTGTGACCTTGAAGACTTGGTATTCATTTGAGGAACATGAAGCGTGAAGACTTTTGTTTTCGTAGTTTCATTTTCTCTTTCTTGAGTCATAGGAAACACCGTACTGTTAAAGGGGGTCGAGGAAATACTAAGGAAAAATTTCCATGTGATGCTCAACTCAAAATCCTACACCTACCAATCCCTTCGAGTGAAGCCATTGGAAATCTCATACAGTTCAGTCAATTTCTTCAGTGACAGAGACGCAGTTCTTCTGGTCACTGAGGACTTTGCTCTGACTGAGGAGTTAGGAATTCGCCAGTGCGAATTGCCTACACAGTGAGGAACATGATAGCCCTGAGGAATTTGAGAGTCAAATTTCCGACCGTTGCTGTGCTGCGCGCCGGCTGTCCCAAAATATCTTATCCACCTAACGGTCATATCATTGAAGGGCATTTATGTCTTATCATGTCGGGCTGCTCCCTAGGCTATAAATAGCCGCCCCCTACAACCACTAGTTGGTTGGCTGCTCCGAGAGAACTTGACACTTGTCATTTGAGAGCAACCCATCCTCCGAGGACTTTGAGCGAAAATCATCAAGTGAGGAAAATCCCAAAACCAAACCCCCACAAACCCAAAGTGATTGAGCATCACTGAAGAAATTGATCCTGCGTGGATCCGACGCTTGTTACCTTTGAAGACTGTGCTTCTTCCAGACGGTTAGGCGTCAAGGTCTAGAGCATCCAAGAGGAATTGTGGATCGCCGAGTGACCAAGTCTGTGAAGGTTTGGAAGTCACCTGAAGACTTACCACGAGTGATTGGACGAGGCCTGCGTGGTCTTAGTTCAAGGAGAATACGGTGAGGACTGGGTGTCCTGAGTTGCGGCTCAGTGACTGGGTGTCCGGGACTGCGTGTCCTCGAGTTTAAATACTCAGCCGCTCCAACCAGACGTACAACTGAGACAGCAGTTGGAACTGGTTTACCAAATCATTGTCTTCACCAACTAACTGGTTCTATTTCCTCAACCCTTTCATTTCCTCATTACTGTGTTGAATGTTTGTTCATATCTGTGCTTGAAGACTTTGACTGAAGACTTTCTCAATTTCCTCAGTTCAATTTCTTCAGTCTGTTTGTCTTCATCTTGTGTTATCCTGTGATTACGCTTTCTGTACTCTGTGCTTGTCTTCATTTCATCATGATGACCATGCTTGTATTCTGTTATGCTTACTTCTGAGTACTTATTCCGCTGCAAGTAGTTCTTCGCTAAGGAATTTCCTCACCAGCAAATTCCTCAGTGAAGAATTCATAAAAATCGCCTATTCACCCCCCCCTCTAGTCGATATAACGCACTTTCAAATGAGCATTATATAACTCATCCTTGTAATGTATCTTACCAGCATGGTGCATAAAATAAACGTGAAAAATAAACACAAAAGACGCTCCATGATTTACACATATCACATGAACGAAACAAAGATGCACTACTAGGAACAGGCATGCTAGTGGTGCACCAGTTTTGCCTTCTAATGGCGCACTACTGGTGCGCCACTAGCATCACGCCATTAGAATTAAATTCTAATGGCGCACCACTGGTGCGCCATTAGTATCTGGTGTTCTAATGGCGCACCACGTAGTGCGCCATTAGTATTGCCCATAGTGCGCCATTAGAATTCTTTCCAGGGGGCATATGTACCCATGTGCTTTGGCATACTAACGGCGCACCAGTGGCCGATGCGCCATTAGTGTGATTATCACAGTGCGCCATTAGTGTCTTGCGTGGTGCGCCACTAGTATGAATATTAGGGATTTTTTTTCTTTTCTGATATTTTCACAGGTTACAAAATATATTATTGGACATAATTTAGACAACACCACACAGCAACAGCAGATTCATGGAATACAATAGAAGATTAGTCTCCGAATACAAATCATCATATTAGTCTCTGAATTCAAAAGACCGAACAAAGATAGAACATTACAAGTCTCGAGACCGCGAGTAGCTAGTTTGTCTTCACATTACAAGTCGATATCGACCATCTAAACTACCATCACATAGAAGAGAGTTGTGGTCATCACGATGAGCATCATCGCAATCAAACTGGTCTTCATCCGGTTCCTCCAACGCTCCCTCCTCTCTCCCGCTAGATAGCGGGCGTATCTAGATTCGGCCTCCGCCCTAGTGGTGTACCCTTTGTAACTGTTACCGCTGAAACGGTGAACCTGTCTCCGACACTCCTCCCAGTCGTCGTAGACTCCGGGAACCTTACCCTTGTACACGACATACGACGGCATCTATATGCACAACAGATAATACATAAGCAATATGTAAGTATGCAACAAAAGGATCGGAAGAGAAAAGCAAGACATTAATAGCACGATTCATGGTCCTACTAATAAATAGCACTGATTACATCTAAGTTGAACGACTGTCCAAACCAAAGAGACATACGAATTCATTAAAGTTTAATTACAACATGAGCCAATCAATTTTTCAGAACTACACATCACTACTTTCGACTCAACTCATCGGACAGGAGCGTGGATGAAGCCGCCGTCTGTCGTGATGGTCATGAAATCGCGGTCGTTGTCACCCTGCATTTGTAGCATTCCATCTATCTCATTGTTGGACGGTTGATATCTGAGGAAGAACTGCCCCGACGTATGAAGGACATCTTGATGGATGATGTCCGCAAAGTCCGACTGGATGCGAAAGAATTCTTGTCTGAGGTCCGCGTCCTGGATTGCCGACAAGTTTGCGGCCCAATCTTTGAGATTATCTGGTAGCAGAAGTTGATGATGGTCCCTTACGATCGCCCGCATGTGATGGAGGGCGTAGTAGGCATCCTTCTGACCGCCAGGCGGCTGCTTGACGCAGCAGAACTTCGTATTGTGTGAGAACATGTGCTTGCCGTACTTACGAACAGTCCTGGTGAAGGTGCCTCCAGATTTGGCGTAGCCGGGGAGAACATTATCAAGAACTTTCTTGACATTTGTGTAGTCTATCTTGGAGTTACGGTTCGGGTCGAAATACGTGGCCATGGAATATTTCAGGCTTAAGAGGATGAGTGTGAAATGTGTGTCACTGCACAGAACACGGAATGTTAGAAAAAAAAAGAACGATCGAAATCTAAGAAATCATATGTTACGGGGCGGTTAAGGGATGACTTACTCGGGAAATTAAGCCACAAGGAAGTTATCCTTATCTGGGTTTGCCAGAATGACGCCTTCGAGGTGTGAACTCGCAACTTGGCGGTCCCCAACGCTGCTCAAGTGCTTGGCACGCATGTAGAAGGGGTCGACTATCACGATGTCCGGGGTCTTGTCTCTAATGATCCGCATCTCCATACTCAGCGAAAACAGCCGAATGAACGTGTAGTGCAGCGGATGAAGGTTAAACATAGCAATGATGTCATCAAACCGCAGGACGATCGTACCCCCGATGTCGCCATCCACAAAGCCCTTGCCCTCTGGCACCTTGGCCACGAAAACCGGGTATGCCACATCCTTCTCTCTGAGACGCCGCTTCTCCAAAGAAAGAACACTGTCGTGCAGACTCCGCATAGCACCGGTTGCAGCATTCAGCATATTTGGCGGTAACATTGCCCTACCCGCCACATGCACCCTCCTCGAGATATCCTTAGGTGAAGGTGGCCCGTCCTGAGCACGGATCGTACTCGGTGCCGGCTGGCTCGCACCGGCGCCCTTGTTTGTCTTTCGTTTTCGTCCCATCTTCTTGATCTCCTGTAATGGGACCGAGTTCTGCTCACAGACCGCCTTCTTGAGCGTGTTGGGGCTGATAATATTTCGCATCTCAGCTATCTGAGGCTCGGTGAAGGCGGGAGCTGGAGGCGTCTCCTTAGAACCGAACACGAGACGACGCCTATTGCAATTGGATTTCTCCGCCATACCAGCTAGATTGCGGTTGTCTTGGTTGGGTTCTTGAGAAAGAGGCCCTCAGAACTCGTCAGCGTACCCATGTTCGGCAAAGTACTTATCGACTTTGGTAAATGTACCGTCATCATTGTCGTCGTCGTCCGGATCCTGTGCCATAGGGCTGTCCGGATCCTCTGCCATAGGGATGTTCGACATAGGGATGTCTGGCAGGTCCGGTAGCGTTGCGGCGTTCTTGCCATGTCTTGGCGCCGGCACGACTGGCGGTCTTGTCTGTGGGGTGGTGTCCCCCACCCCCAAACGAATCTGGCTCTTCGGCCAAAGCAGCGGCCAGTTTACGCAGGCGCTGAGGGTCATCTCATCTTGTTCGTCGGCCCCAGCGGGTCGAACCGGAGGTAACAGCTCGTCGCAGCCTGGCAGCACCCGAACCACTTCAACCCTATACATTGTGGGTGGCATCGGATTACCGTGGAACATGCGGTTGCCGGTTGAACGATTCTGCCCTTGGCGACATTGACCAGCTCGACGCCCACGAAGTGCAGAAGAGTGCAAGGAACGTCGGCGGTGCCCTGCAAAAACATGTACAGGGCGTCAGGGATGCCCAGTCAAAGGCAAGGAGATGAAGTCATCGGCCGAGAGGCTTAGTTACCGTGATGCCGTCGAGCTCGACTAATGTCGAGGCACCGCCAACGGCGGGCGTGCAGCTGACGGAGGGGGCGCTTGCTGGCGAGGTGCCGGCCGGCGTACACCCGGGTGCATTAAGCTCCAATGCCCGTGCCGGCGCCGGAGACACGAATACCGCCTCCGCCGGAGACACCAATGGCGTCGCCGCCAGAGACACCAATGGCGCCGCCTGCACGCTGTGCGAGTTGCTGGCCGTGAAGCTGGGAACCGAGGGAGGCCCCTGTTGGCCGCCCGCAATCCACGTCGTCAGCCCATGAATCAACGTAGGCACCATGGCGTTGAGCTTCGTTCCCAGCTGTTGTTCCACTTGCTCTTGGACAAGCTCCGGAATCCGCGCCACTTGTGCCTTGAGTGCTTCAACCTCGCGCGTCTGGCTTTCCGAGCTGGCCTTTTTCTCCTTCCGCACACCAGCGGTATAGTATGACCCCCATTTTGTGGACAAGCCTTTGCCGGCCACACGACCAGCTGACGTCGGCTTAGTGAGCTTATCCTTGTTTTTCATTATGTTCAACGCCCTATTTAAAGGGGTGTCGAAAGGGGAGCTCTAAGACGACCCCGCGCTACTGCTTTCAGTGTCCTGCGAAAGGAACGTGAACCATTTAGAAATATTGGGGATTAATTAGAGTGCAACCATATGGAGCTAATTACGCGGGGGTGTATTCCTTACCAGAACAAGCTCAAGCGCCCTGGTCTTCGGATCCGTGGTAAGCTCCTTTGTTATCGGGTCCTCCTTGTACCGGGCCCTGACATAGTTCCTGGTCTGCTTGTTACCGCTGTATTTCTCGAAGCGGGGCGGTAGGCCTTGCTCGGCACGCTCCGCGTCCTCCTTGTCCCATATAGGCTCCGCCACTCTGTAACCACCGGGACCGAGTTTGTGTTCCCCTAAGTTCAACTCCCGCATTTCTTTCCCCCACTGACTTGATTCGGAGGTTACACTGCTCGAGCACTTGATCTTGAAATCCTTGTACTCATCTTTGCTCATCAAAGGATATTTCGCCTTGATCTTCTCATAACTATCACCTTTATCAATCATTTTCTTCACCGTGCTTCTCCAAGTAGACAGGGTCGTGCTCATCTTCGTGAGGGCGGCACTGTTCACTTTATTCCCTGAGAGGTGTGTGTTTTCAAATTCGGCGGGGAACTTGTATCGTTCATGCAGCTTCGTGAAGAGGAGGTTGCGCAAATTCCCTCGGTCCTTATGCCTAAGGTTCTCGGTGTTGATGGAGACGGTGCTCCGGAGAATGCACCCGAGCTGAACCGAGTACCCCTTGACTATATGTTTGGGCTCCGTTGGATTCCCGTCGGAGTCCACTTGAGTGAATTCCTCCTTGACGGTGCGGAGCGCATTCGGACGCCGGTCCTTCCTTTGCTTCTTCGATTGGCTGCCATCTGTGTGTGCGCCGCCATCATCAGTGGTGGCATCCTCGGCGGCACCATCAGTGGTGTCATCCCCGATGCCACTAGGGGTTGTGTAATCAGGATCGGTGTCTTCCGCGGTGTCCTCATAGCGGTGAGGTTGTTCCTCCATCTCCTGGGACAGCTCCCAGAATTGCTTGCCGCCCGAACCACCGGCCTCATCGTTGTGGGCCTTGTTTCGCTCTAAATAGGAAAAAAGTTTGGTCAAAAAGTTGGTTATTGTCAAGGAACAAGATCATGGTCTCATCATTTAGGGTTTGTCGACACCGAGGCACCCTAAAAGCCTAAGCTTACATCATTTAGGGTTTTTTGACGCCGAGGCACCCTAAAAGCCTAAGCGTACATCATTTAGGTTCTCATCGACACCGAGGCATCCGGGGCAGCCAAGTTAACTTTTCATCATTTCGGGTTTATCGATGCCGAGGCACCCTAGGTTGGGCCTAATCACTTGGCACTAATCACTTGGCTCTATTGCCACCTATGTCGGGTTTATCATCTAGTGTTTATCGATGCTAAGGAGAATTCTAAGTTGGGCCTAATCACTTGGCTCTATTGCCACCTATGGTTTAATGCAGCAAGAATAAAGGGGCAGTTGATCCTACTTAATTAAGTACTAAGATACCCCGGCCCATGCATTAGTCGCAAGTACGCCATATGTCCTATTTTTAGCAAAGTCATGCTAAAATTCACGGAAAATTTCAGCATGACCTTTGCTGAAAATAGGACATATGGAGTACCCAAATTTGCCGGAACAGAAGTTAATCAACATGCCGGCAAACTCAAGGGCCGGAACGGAAGTTAATCAAGTTGACAAAATTCCCAAGTAGTACAGCAGCAGCATCACAAGTAGTACCAATGAACATATAGTCCAGCAAGTTGAAAAAGCTGAAGTTCTCAGCATGAAGAATCACACAACACAGCACCTACATTATGATGATACATTTGGAGATTGCACATACAGTTTTCACATAAGCGTAATTGTTTTGGAGATTGCACATATAGTTTTGACAGCACAGCACCTATGACAGCACATACAGTTTTTCACATTTGTAGATTGCACATACAGTTTTCACATAGAACAATGTTCTTTTCATTTCACCTTCCATTTTTTTTGCAATTCAACTCACTTCCTTTTCTTATAGTTACTGCTCCCAAATGAAATGACACTTTGACATGGCTGCAATTTTCAGTGTCTACTTATCTGTAATTTTTCTGTGTCTGCTTAGGAGAAATAGGTTTCAAACTTCAGCTTGTTTTGTATAAGGAGACTAAAAAACTATCTAAGGAGTTCTTCAAGTTCAAGTTACAGCCTGCATGACATTTTCCTACACAATGCTTGTTGTAAATAATTACTTAAAGTAAAAAACTTTTTATCTTAGCTTACTTACAACAGAATGCCTATATTTCTGGTTTTCCAATTCCTTTTGTTTCATTTTCAACATTGCTCTATTTGTAATTAATAGCACTGTTCAAGAAATTTGTGTATGCAATCTACAGAGATACTGCTGGCCATTGACCTGCTGGTATACAAAACTGAATATGCTACTCTAGTTCCTGGAGTTGGTTACTTAATTCTGTCTATTCCCATTGGTCTTGCTGACCTTTGGGTAATAGCTACTTATACTTGTTGTTACAAGTTACTGCTGTTATATATACTTACAGCTGAAGGAAATATGCCCTAGAGGCAATAATAAAGTTATTATTTATTTCCTTATTTCATGATAAATGTTTATTATTCATGCTAGAATTGTATTAACCGGAAACATAATACATGTGTGAATACATAGACAAACAGAGTGTCACTAGTATGCCTCTACTAGACTAGCTTGTTAATCAAAGATGGTTATGTTTCCCAACCATGAACAAAGGGTTGTTATTTGATTAACAAGGTCACATCATTAGTTGAATGATCTGATTGACATGACCCATTCCATTAGCTTAGCACACGATCGTTTAGTATGTTGCTACTGCTTTTATCCATGACTTATACATGTTCCTATAACTATGAGATTATGCAACTCCCGTTTACCGGAGGAACACTTTGGGTACTACCAAACGTCACAACGTAACTGGGTGATTATAAAGGAGTACTACAGGTGTCTCCAAAGGCAGATGTTGGGTTGGCGTATTTCGAGATTAGGTTTTGTCACTCCGATTGTCGGAGAGGTATCTCTGGGCCCTCTCGGTAATACACATCACTTAAGCCTTGCAAGCATTACAACTAATGAGTTAGCTGTGAGATGATGTATTACGGAACGAGTAAAGAGACTTGCCGGTAACGAGATTGAACTAGGTATTGGATACCGACGATCGAATCTCGGGCAAGTAACATACCGATGACAAAGGGAACAACGTATGTTGTTATGCGGTCTGACCGATAAAGATCTTCGTAGAATATGTAGGAGCCAATATGGGCATCCAGGTCCCGCTATTGGTTATTGACCGGAGACATGTCTCGGTCATGTCTACATTGTTCTCGAACCGTAGGGTCCGCACACTTAAGGTTTCGATGACAGTTATATTATGAGTTTGTGTATTTTGATGTACCAAAGGAGTTCGGAGTCCCGGATGTGATCACGGACATGACGAGGAGTCTCGAAATGGTCGAGACATAAATATTGATATATTGGATGGCTATATTCGGACACCGGAAAGGTTCCGGAAGTTTCCGGAGAAAACCGGAGTGCCGGAGGGGTTACCGGAACCCCCTGGGGAAGTTATGGGCCTTAGTGTGCCAAGAGGGGAGAGAGAGGGCCGCACCAGGAGGTGGCGCCCCCCCCCCCCCAGGGGAGTCCGAATAGGACAAGGAGGGGGGGCGCGGCCCCCCGTTCCCTCTCCCTCTCCCTCTCCTTCCTTCCCCCTTCCTCCTTCCTAGTTGGACTAGGAAATGGGAGTCCTACTCCCACTAGGAGGAGGACTCCCCCCTCCCTTGGCGCGCCTCCTAGGCTGGCCGGCCTCCCCCTTGCTCCTTTATATACGGGGGCAGGGGGCACCCTAGAAGACACAAGTTGATCCTTGAGATCGTTCCTTAGCCGTGTGCGGTGCCCCCCTCCACCATAATCCACCTCGAACATATCGTAGCGGTGCTTAGGCGAAGCCCTGCGTCGGTAGAACATCAAGATCGTCACCACGCCGTCGTGCCGACGAAACTCTCTCTTCCCGAAGCTCTGCTGGATCGGAGCCCAAGGAGCGTCACCGAGCTGTACGTGTGTCAAGAACTCGGAGGCGCCGGAGTAACGGTGCTAGGATCGGTTGGATCGCGAGGAGAACGTACGACTACTTCCTCTACGTTGTGAACGCTTCCGCTTCGGTCTACGAGGGTACGTAGACAACACTCTCCCCTCTCGTTGCTATGCATCACCATGATCTTGCGTGTGCGTAGGAAATTTTTTGAAATTACTACGTTCCCCAACAACAGCAGCACTGCTAATGATACTAGCCCATGTGCTTGTGGGTGTGGTGTCCTATTTGCAGAAAAATACCATGTGTAAGTGGAGTGCAGTGTTTTGCAGAAGCAGATGTTCAGTTGGGTGCTACCCTGTCTATTTCTTCTATGCTATCCTTATACTCTGCTTAAGGACAGATGCTACTTGTCTTGGCTATATACAGCAAATTAACCTGGTTGTGTTCTGTGCTATTATGCTACTTTTCTTCTACGCTATCCTTATACTCTGCAAATTGACCTAGTTGGAATTCATATAGCAACAATAACAGTTAACTAAACTTCTTTTGCATGCATTTTCTTAGTGAACTTTTGAGTGCATTTATCACTTGGTGGAGTATACATCAATAACAGCTTCTGCAAATCACGAACTCCTTTAGTTTACATCTCAGTTTTAGCAAACACTACAGTTTCGGTGAAGGAGTCATAACTGAATAACAGGCACTATAGTTTCTCTACAGTATTGGAACACTGAACATTTTCAGTTAACTGTAGCAAGAACACTGAAGAACACTGAACCCACTAGCATGCCTAAGCAAAAAGCTTCATCACCTACTTCTCAGATACGGGGGAGTGGTACATTTTATTCAGGCTGCCGTAGGGGGAAGGAGGGGAAGGGGGGAGAGGTGAGGAATCACCTGTGGGCTAATGGCAAGCTGCCATAGGAGGAGGCCGATGTCGAGGAGGCAGCGGGCGACGGCGTGTCGAGGAGGAGGAGGCGCGTCGAGGAGGTGGCGTGTCGAGGAGGAGGAGGCGCGTCGAGGAGGTGGCGCGTCGAGGAGGCGGCGCATCGAGGAGGAGGCGGTGGAGGCGGGGCAGCGGAGGGTTCGGCCGGCTAGGCGCGCCGCGGCGGCGGGCCGGCAGCGGTGGCGGCGGCTAGGAACCCTAGTTCTCGCGCTCGGGAGGGTGGTTGACGCAGGCGGGGCCGCGGGGGGAGGGGACGGCGAGGGCGCGGGCGCGGGTAGAGGGGGGACGGTTCTCGGCTCGGGGACGGCGAGGGAGGCAGCGAGGGAGGCGGCGCTCGGCTCGGGGACGGTGAAGGAGGCGAGGGGGCGGCGAGGGGGACGGCGAACACGGGGGGGGGCAGCGGGAGAGATTAGAGAGATTGGGGATTTAGTGTGGGGGGGGGAACTTTCTAATGGCGCACCAGCTCTCGATGCGCCATAAGTAGGACTATTCTAATGGCGCACCAGCTCTCGGTGCGCCATTAGAATTTTGTTCTAATCTAGCCCACTAGCCCTATCTAGCACCTAACCCTATCTACAACCGAACCCACCCACTAGCCCGACTGGTCAGCACGCAGCACACACACCAGGAGGTCTTGGGTTTGATTCCCAGGCTCCCCAATATTTTTTTATGCATTTTAAATGTTGTTTTTTATATTTATTTGTGTTTAAATATGTTCAAACTTGTTTAAATCATAACAGTAATATTTTTTTATAAAAACAGCAATATTTTTTTAAAAAATATGTTCAAATTTGTTACTTGAAAATATCATCGGCGGCGGCGGTGGAGCGGGGGAGGGTGCGGGGATCGAGATCGAGATGGAGGGGGAATCGAGATCGAGATGGAGGGGGATCGAGATCAAGTGTCCTCATGAATTCAAAAAGTGCCCATAAAATTTAAAAATATTCATGATATCAAAAAGTGCCCATGAAATACAATCGAGAAATGAAGACTACGATTTAAATACAATCGATCTTAGCTAGCTATATGTTCACAATCTTCTTGCCCTTCTTTTTCGCAAATGGAGTTCTTCTGTGGAACGGACGTCCTTTAGGTAGGGTGGTTCTGCTTCTTCTTGTGGTGTGTGCTGCTACTTCATCGTCGTCGTCATGTTCGATCTTCGGGTCGCCGTACTTGTCGAAGTCTTGCTCATTGGCTACTCCATCCATTCCGATGATCTTCCTTTTGCCTCTCCTCACGACAACACGAATGGGCTTTGACGGGTCGGTAATGAAGAAGCATTGGTCCACTTGGGAAGCCAGTACCCATGGCTCATTTTTCGCGGTGACGTTTGCGCCCGCGGTCTTGGATTTGGCTTCGGGTATAACCATGGTGGTGAAATATCGGTCTTCTTTTAGGACGCTCTTGGCCCATCTGACACGGAACATCGGCACCTTCTCTCCAGCGTAGCTCAGCTCCCAGATCTCCTCGATCCTTCCGTAGTATATGTCCTTGTCCTTACCGGTGTAGGATTCCATCGTTACCCCGGAGTTCTGATAACCATCGCTCTTCATGTCCTTGTCCTCGGTGTAGAATGTGTAGCCGTTGATATCGTACGCCTCATAGGTCATCAGGTTGTGCTCGGCGCCCTGTGACAAGGCGAATATGAGTTGTTCTTCCGCGGAAGAATCTTCATGTAAAGGGTACGACAGAAGCTTCTGCTTGAACCAACGCGTGAAACATGAGTTGTGCTCTTTGAGTATATCTCCGTCCGTCCTCTGTTGGCCTTGGTATGTCTTCTCAATAAAGGTTTTGTGCTCTACCACCCAAGGATCGACCACGTCTATGTGTTGTAGCGCGACTAGGTTTGCTCTTTCAAAGTCGGTGACTCGACCCTCGAAGTCGACATGAATTTCGCGGCGACCCTCACGGTGACCCCATCCAGCGAGCCTGTCGAGGTTCCTGTTGACGGGCGGACCAACGGGGTTCTCGATGCCTAGATAATTCGTGCAGTAGGAGATGCACTCTTCGGTCAGAAAGCCCCTGGCTATACTTCCCTCTGGACGTGACATGTTGCGAACGTATCCTTTGATGACACCATTCATCCTTTCGAACGGCATCATGCTGTGCAGGAATGTCGGCCCGAGTTGGATGATTCCTCCATGATATGGACCAGCAGATGCACCATAACGTCGAAGAATGCGGGCGGGAAGTACATCTCAAGCTCACATAGTATCACCACGATCTCTTCCTGTAGTCTTCTGAGTTGCCTCACGCCAATCGACTTCTGAGAGATGACGTCGAAAAAGTTGCATAGGCCAAATAGCATTTCACGGACGTGCGCGTCCATGATCCCACGGATTGCAACTGGAAGTATCTGCGTCATCAGCACGTGACAGTCATGAGACTTCATCCCGCTGAACTTCTGCTTCGATGGGTCTAGGTATCTGCTTATCTTCCCCGCGTAACCGTAAGGAAGTTTTACTCCTAGGAGGCAGGTGAAAAACTGCTCGATCTCCTCCTGACTTAGAGTGAAGCACGCAGGAGGGTAGTCATTTCCGGTCTTCTTGGCCTTTTTGCCTTTGGGACGAATTTCTGTGTCCTGCTTCGCCTCATCATCATCATCATCATCATCATCATCATCATCATCATCATCATCATCATCATTAGCGTGAAGCTCCTGCCTAATGCCCATTGATTTCAAGTCTGCCCTTGCTTTCGGCCCATCTTTGGTCCTCTCTAGCATGTTGAGCAGGGTACCAAGCAGACTCTCGCACACGTTCTTCGTGATATGCATGACATCAAGGCTGTGAGGCACACGGTGGATCTTCCAGTACGGCAAGTCCCAGAAAACAGACCTCGTCTTCCATACCTTCAGCAGCGGCTCTGGCGCCTTTCGCTTCTTTCCCGGCTCTGGCGCCTTTTGCTTCTTTCCCGGTAGTGGGCAGTCTTTCCAATTTTTCAACAGCTCATCTATTTCCTCGCCGCTCCTCGTACACGGGCGTTTTCGGGGTTCGGTTTCATCATCGAACAGATCCTTGCGTTTCCTCCACGGGTCATCGTCGCGAAGCCACCTTCGATGTCCCATGAACACGGTTTTCAAAGACCCGGGATCTCTATCTAGGTGGCGATACGTTGTGTCATCCATGCACCTTACGCATCCAAAAAATCCGTGGACTACCTGCCCCGTGAGATATCCGTAACCGAGATAGTCGTGCACCGTCGTGAGCAGTGCGGCTCTCATAGGGAAATATTCTCTCTCTGCGGCGTCCCACGTATTGGCTAGCGTTTTCCACAGCGTGTCTAGCTCCTCCTTCAGCAGCCCCAGATACAGATTGATGTCGTTCCCTGGTTGTTTCGGCCCTTCAATTAGCATACTCATGTGAATGTACTTCCTCTTCATGCACAACCAGGGGGGAAGGTTGTACATCCACACAAACACAGGCCAGGTGCTATGTGTGCTTCTCTGGCTGCCAAACGGATTGACTCCATCGGTGCTCGCGCCCAGCACGATGTTCCTTGGATCCTTCCCAAATTCTGGGTATTCGAAGTTCAACGCTTGCCACTGGCTCGCATCCTTAGGGTGACTCAGCATCTTGTCTTTTTTATTTATCTCCGGATCATTTCCGTCATCTTCCCGCTTCTTCTCCTCCCTATCCGCGTGCCAACGCAGGAGCTTTGCTACCTTAGGGTCCGCGAAATACCGCTGCAGACGAGGAGTGATCGGAAAGTACCACACCAATTTTCGAGGAGCTTTCTTCCTCTTCTTGTATCGAGTGACGCCGCACACCGGACATATGGTAGACTCCGCGTGCTCGTCCCGATAAATGATACAATTGTTCATGCACACATGGTATTCCACGTGCGGTAAATCCAGAGGACACACGATTTTCTTCGCCTCCTCGAAACTGGTCGGGCACTTGTTCCCCTTGGGAAGACGTTCGTGCCAGAATGACATGTTCTCGTCGAAGCATGCGTCGGTCATTTTGTGTTTTACCTTCATCTCCAGAGCCATGAGCGTTACTTTCAGGCGGGTATCCTCGGGCCTGCATCCTTCATACAATGGAGTAACTGCGTCTATCTCTAGTTGATCCAGCTTGGCTTTCTCTCGGGCGGCAGCTCTTGCGTTATCCGTCTGCTTGAGAAGCAGCTCTTGAATATGAGGGTCCTGCACCCAGCCTCCATCATCGTCTGCTCCGGCATCTTCATCTTCATGATCATGCCCTTCGTCTTGATCTTCCCCATCATCATTTACGACATCTTCTACATGATGACTGTGTACAGCATCACCTCGTGATCATGTCCTGGAGATTCTTCGTCTTCTCGCCCTCCCTCACCGCGGTGGTACTTGTCTTGTTGCCCTTCCTCATTTCTTGCCCGGCCCCCATGGACGACTTCATAGTCATCTTCATCACCTTGCCACCGATAGCCATCCATGAAACCACGCAAGAGCAGGTGGTCCCGCACCTGCCCGGAATCCGGGTCCGTAATAAGGCTCTTCAGCTTGCATCTTCGACACGGACATCTTATCTTCGTCTCCTTCTTTTGAAGCATCTCGGCCTTCGTGGAGCTCAAAAACCTATTCATGATGCCTTCAGTCATCGTGCGGACCATGGTCGCCTACGGGGTAGAGCAAAACGATATTTTAGAACCAAGAAAAAATTTGGCATGACCTTCCCTAAAAATAGGACCAAAAAGAATGCATAGTGCCAAAATTCTCGCTGAAACGGAAATGAATCAAACATTCCGGCAAAATATTGGCAACTATCGCATTTCAAATACCGGTACCTTCAAATACAATCATATATGCAACACCACAAACACATGCAACACCACAAACATACATAGATCTAGCTAGGCCACAAAAAGTGCATGTGCACGTTGTTGGAGCGAGCTAGGGAGAAAAAAAGTAGATCTACATCATGAAGATAGCTTTCCCCTTACTTACCTATCAAAAAAAGGTAATTTCACCACTTAATTTTGATGAATTTATGGTGGAAATGAGGTTAGGAGGAGGAGGCAGCCGAGACAAGCTTGGAGGAGGAGGTGGAGAGAATGAAGTGGGGAAAGTGAGTGGGTAGGTGGGCTGTCCAAAATATCTTGTTGGTCCCAGGTTACTAATGGCGCACCACCACATAATGCGCCATTAGTAACCCTGGTTACTAATGGCGCACCTGCAGGTGGTGCGCCATTAGTACTTTTTGCAGAAAAGTAAAAAAACATATGTATACTAATGGTGCACGGTATCACAGTGCGCCATTAGTAGTTTAAACTACTAATGGCGCACTGTGATACGGTGCGCCATTAGTAGGTTTGCAAAAAAGTATATATATATATATATATATATATATATATATATATATATATATATATATATATATATATACTAATGGCGCACTGTCTTGGCCGTGCGCCATTACTAGTTCTAACTAGTAATGGCGCACTTTGTCATCATGCGCCATTAGTTTGTATGAAAAAATGGGGAAAAAATCAATAGTAGTGGCGCACCGTGAGACTGGTGCGCCATTAGTGTCTTCCACACTAATGGCGCACCTAAAGCCAGTGCGCCATTAGTATATAGTAGTGGCGCACTGTCTACCTGGTGCGCCATTAGAATCAGTCCTATCTATAGCCCTTTTCCTAGTAGTGATGAAAACATACCGATACTTGTTGAAGAAAGATGGGATGCCTTCAGGGGCATCCCCAAGCTTAGATGCTTGAGTCTCCTTGAATATTTATTTGGGGTGCCTTGGGCATCCCCAAGCTTGAGCTCTTGCCTCTCCTCCTTCTCCTCATATCAAGACCTCCTCGATCTTTGATCACTTCATCCACACAAAATTCAACAGAAACCTCGCGAGATTCATTAGTATTATGAAGCAAATCACTACTCTAAGTACTGTTTTAAACCAATTCATATTTTGTTTTTTCATTGTAGCTACTATAATATAACTTTTCCATGTCTTATACCACCAATAAAAATCGATAGTTTCATCAAAACGAGCAAAACAATGCATCAAAAATAGAATATGTCTTAAGCAGGAAAGTCTATAGCAATCTGAACATCTACCATACTTCTGTAGATATAAAAATTCTGAAAAATTAGGACGAAATAAACAATTTGCATAGCAATAGTGTGCAAAATGTTTCGGAACCTTTTTACATTCTAGTAAAAAAACGAAAATTCACGTGCTACAGCCAAAGTTTCTGTTTCTGCACCGCACATACCAACAAGCAATTTAATCATCCTAAAGGCCAATCTTGGGACATTATTTTTATAATACAATGGAATTGTACAAGGGGATAATTATTTTGTGAGAATCTTCATGAAAAATTCTACATTGTTTCAATGAGCATGAACACAAGTGTTCAAGGTCGACCCTCACTTCTTCAATGCATAACTTCTAATTGCTTCTCTTTTGTCGAAAACTTTTAAGTTCCCGCTATATTTTTCTGTTTCTAAACTATATAAAGCACTCAACAGAAATAAATGACTCTCTAAAACTTCTGGGTTGTCTCCCTGGCAGCACTTTCTTTAAAGCCATTAAGCTGGGCATAAAGTGCTCAAGTAATGAATCCACCCGTATCCC
The DNA here is from genome assembly GCF_018294505.1 of Triticum aestivum. Taxonomy (NCBI): domain Eukaryota; kingdom Viridiplantae; phylum Streptophyta; class Magnoliopsida; order Poales; family Poaceae; genus Triticum; species Triticum aestivum. Next base: position 753,401,664 of record NC_057798.1, on the reverse strand, counting down.
AAGGTATATCAAAACCAATTTTAATTAACAATGATTTGGCATTTAGGGCCAGTTCTTTTGGTGGCTTAAAATATAAGCCTCCTCCTCCCTGGCTTTTTAGATAAGCCGCCCCCTTGTTCATTGGGGCTTCTGAACTAGTTATGGGATTACTAATCTAGAAGTCTCAAAAAATTTTGAGAGCAGCTTATTTTTTAAGCTAGGGAGAGGCAGCTTATTTTTTAAGCCGCCCAAAAGAACTGGCACTTAGTAGTGAGCACTCAACATATATCATGCAATGACGAACTCTAACTCTCTTCCTATGCACGGCATGTCATAAAAGAACAATTCATGCACATCAAGTAAAGGCCAATGCATAGTATAAGCAATTTCTTGCAATTCTATCGTGTCGGGAACATAGGGAGGCGGAGATGTAGTTCCTCTCTCATAATAATTGCCAGTAGGAGCAGCAAGCACATGCATACTACATTCATAAAAATTATCATGTGCAACGTTAAAAGGCAACCCATCAATGTAATCCTTAATAAGTGCAAACTTCTCCGATATAGTGTAGATGGGAGAATTCAAAAACATAATAGGACTATCATGTGTGGGTGCAATAGCAATAATTTCATTATTGATATAAGGAACTATAGCAAGTTCATCTCCATAAGCATAATTCATATTGGCATCTTGGCCACAAGCATAGCAAGCATCAAGTTCATCAAAAAGGGATATTTCAAAAGAATCAACGGGATCATAGCAATTATCATAGCATTCATCCTTCGGTAAGCATGAAGGGAAATTAAACAATGTATGAGTTGAAGAGTTACTCTCATTAGAAGGTGGGCACGGGTAGCTAATCCGCTCTTCCTCCTTTTGTTCTTCGCTCTCCTCATCATCTTTTTCATCCAATGAGCTCACAGTTTCATTAATTTCTTCTTCCATAGACTCCTGCAAAATATTAGTCTCTTCTTGGACAGTGGAGACTTTCTCAATAAATACATCAATATTGTAATTAAATTTATAATTATCATAGCAATATTTAAGGATAGCAAAAAATTTAGGTCTATAAACTGAATCATCAAAATCTTCAAACTTTTCAAACAAAGATTCAATTTCATAAGCACCCTTAAAAGCAACAAATTCTTCTATTCGTTCCACATCATAGTAATCATATATACCATTATCATAAGAAGCTAAGGTTTCATTATCATTAAATTTGCATGAAAAGGGAAGGTGTGGAGCGTTCATCCTAGAGCAACAAGTATAATCATATCTCAAGCATAGATCCCGGTCATACCAATGCAACATATGAATTTGATCCCATAATAATTTACCTTTTGTGTCAAGAGATAATCCCTAAAGTATTCACGTTGATCCAACGTTACTCCCATTATCAAGTTGAATGGGGTTTTCTCAGGATTATCAAAGTACATCATAATATTTTTCACATAACGAGCATCGAGGGTTTTAGGAGGTTCCCCATCTCCATGAGTAGAAAGTACCACTAATTTTTTTGGTGTTTCGTGTTCCATATCCATAACCAAAGATAGAGAACAACTTAGAACAAGAAATAAAAACTACTTAGTGACAAAGCAAACAAGCACACACAAGAATATTCACCCTTGCTATTGCTCCCCGGCAACGGTGCCAGAAAAGGGTCTTGATAACCCACAAGTGTAAGGGATCATTTGTAGCCTTCTTCGATAAATAAGAGTGTCAAACCCAATGAGGAGCTAAAGGTAGAACAAATATTCCCTCAAGCTATATCGACCACCGATACAACTCTACGCACACTTGACGTTTGCTTTACCTAAAACAAGTATGAAACTATTTTGCGAGAATAAAACTACGTGTACTTTGTGAGAATAAAACTAAGGATAAATTGCAGGGTAGTAAAAGTGGATAGCTTTTGTCAACAAGAAATTCATTTGTCCCTAGGCAATCGATAACAAGTATCGGTAATCATTCTCGTAATTCTACATGAGGTAGAGGCATGAGCTAACATACTTTCTCTACTTGGATCATATGCACTTATGATTGGACCCCTAGCAAGCATCCGCAACTACTAAGGATCATTAAGTTCGTGAAACCGAACCATAGCATTAAGTATCAAGTCCTCTTTATCACATACACAACAACCCACCTACTCGGGTTTAAGCTTCTCTCACTCTCGCAACCCACCATAAGCGAATCATGAATGTATTGCAACACCCTACAGTGGGGGCCCCTCACGTTTGCGTGAGATGGAGGGCACCGTAGGACAGCACCATAAATAAAATATACAATCATACCAACCAAGATCACGATTAACCCACATGACAAAACGGATCTACTCAAACATCATATGATAGCCGAATATCATTGTGAAATAATATATGGAGATGAACACCATGTTCGAGATTATAGTAGGGAGAAGGGGTGTTACACCGATGCATAGAGGGGGAGAAAGTTGGCGTTGACGGTAGCAAGATTGTTTATGTAGACCGCCGTCATGATCCTAGCCCCGGCGGCACTCCGGCGCCATCAGGAGAGAGAGGGGGAGAGAGCCCCCCTCCTACTTCTTCTTCCTTCGCCTCCCCCCTTGATGGGAGGAGAGTTCCCCTTTGGTCCATGCCCTCCATGGCGGTGGAGGGGCAGGAGCCCCTCCGGATTGGATCTCCCTCTCTGTTCTCTTTTGTTTCGCATTCCCCAAATCTGGCCCTTCACGGTTTCTTAAATTCCTGGAGATCCATAACTCTGATTGTGCTATAATCTTTACACAATTATTTTCCATAAATTATCTTTCTTGCACCAGAAGAAGGGCCCCAACCGCCCTACGGGGTGGGCACAAGACACCTGGGCGCGCCAGGGGGTGCCTGGCACACCCTAGCGGGTTGTGGAGGCCGTGGGCCTCCGTTAGCATTGATTCCAAGTCCCAAAAATCACATATATTCCAAAATAATTCTCCGTAAATTTTTATAGCGTTTGGACTTCGTTTGATATGGATCTTCTGCGAAACAAAAAAAGTGCAACAAATAGGAACTGGCATTGGGCACTAGATCAATAGGTTAGTCCAACAATAAATCATATAAATTGTTGCCAAAAATATGTAAAAGTTGTATAATATTGGCATGAAACAATCAAAAATTATAGATACGACGGAGACTTATCAAGACGGCGGTGCTTCGTCCCCAAATCTTCCTCTTCATTATTTTTCAGGTAAAAACCCTTCATATAGTAGAAGATGGACACCGGAGACCTGCCAGGGGGGCCACAAGCTAGGGGCACGCCCCCAGGATTATGGCCACCTGGTGGGTCCCCTATGGTATTTTCTTCGCCCATATATTCCAAAATAATTCTTCGTAAATATTTAGGACTTTTGGAGTTGTGCAGGATAGGTCTCTCAGATTTGCACCTTTTCGGTCCAGAATTCCAGCTGTCGGCATTTTCCCTCTTTGTGTAAACCTTGTAAAATAAGAGAGAAAAGGCATAAGTATTGTACCATACTGTGTAGTAACAGCACATAATGCAATAAATACCTACATAAAAGCATGATGCAAAATGGACCTATCATGCATACTCGGGGAGAACACTTTTATCTTGAAATTAAGTGAAGGGATCATCTTGTTGGGGAACGTAGTAATTTCATAAAAAATCCTATGCACACACAGCATCATGGTGATGCATAGCAACGAGAGGGAAGAGTGTTGTCCACGTACCCTCGTAGACCAAAAGCGGAAGCGTTAGCACAATGCGGTTGATGTAGTCGTACGTCTTCACGATCCGATTGATCAAGTACCGAACGTACGGCACCTCCGAGTTCAGCACACGTTCAGCTCGATGACGTCCCTCGAACTCCGATCCAGCCGAGCTTTGAGGGAGAGTTCCATCAGCATGAGGGTGTGGTGACGATGATGATGTTCTACCGACGCAGGGCTTCGCCTAAGCACCGCTATGATATTATCGAGGTGGACTATGGTGGAGGGGGGCACCGCACACGGCTAAGAGATCCAAGGGATCAATTGTTGTGTCTAGAGGTTCCCCCTGCCCTCGTATATAAAGAAGCAAAGGGGGGAGGCGGCCGGCCAGGAGGAGGCGCACCAGGGAGGAGTCCTACTCCCACCGGGAGTAGGACTCCCTCCTTTCCTAGTTGGAGTAGGAGAAGGGGGAAGGAGGAGGGAGAGAGGAAGGAAAGTGTAACGCCCTCGATGCGGCTATATCTCCCACGTGTCGAAGCACGATTTAGAGGCATAACCGCATTGGAAGCAATGTCGCAAGTGAGGTAATCTTCACACAACCCAAGTAATACATAAGGGAAAGAGATACATAGTTGGCTTACAATCGCCACTTCACACAATTACATGAGTAAAGCATTACATCATCCAGATACAAACAAGGTCCGACTACGGAACCAAAATAAAAGGAGAACCCCAAATGCGACAAAGGTCCCCGATCGACCCCAACTGGGCTCCACTACTGATCAACTAGAACGAAACAACACAAAGGGCAAGATCTTCATCGAGCTCCTCCTTGAGATTGGTTGCGTCACCTGCTCGGTAACATAGGCACCTGCAAACTGGTTTTGGAAGTATCTGGTGAGTCACGAGGACTCAGCAATCCCATTACCATGGGTATCAAGACTAGCAAAGCTTAATGGGAAAGGAAGGGTAAAGTGGTGAGGTTGCAGCAGCGGCTAAGCATATATGGTGGCTAACATACGCAAATGAGAGCAAGAAGAGAACAAGCGGAACGGTCGTGAAGCTAGCAATGATCAAGAGGTGATCCTGAACACCTACTTACGTCAAACATAACCCAGAAACCGTGTTCACTTCCCGGACTCCGCCGAGAAGAGACCATCACGGCTACACACTCGGTTGATGCGTTTTAATTCGGATCTGGTGTCAAGTTGTCTATAACCGGACATTAACAAATTCCCATCTGCCACATAACCGCGGGCACGGCTTTCGAAAGTTTATACCCTGCAGGGGTGTCCCAACTTAGCCCATGACAAGCTGTCGCGATCATCGAAGGAATAGACCTTCACCCGAGACACTCCGATCAGACTCGGTATCCCGGTACATCAAGACATTTCGACAATGGTAAAACAAGACCAGCAAAGCCGCCCGATGTGCCGACAATCCCGATAGGAGCTGCACATATCTCGTTCTCAGGGCAACACCGGATAAGCGAAGCGTACAGGTACCGACGTAACCCAAGTTGCCAAGGGATGGTCCCGCACGGTGCTCTAGTTTGGACCAACGCTTAGACAAGCACTGGCCCGGGGGGGCTATAATAAAGATGACCCTTGGGTTAATTACTCCCAAGGGAAAAGTAGGTGGTGGTGAGGCAAATGGTAAAAGTCAATGTTGGGCCTTGCTGGACAAGTTTTATTCAAAGCGAACTGTCAAGGGGGTCCCATAAATCACCCGACCGCGTTAGGAACGCAAAATCCGGGAACATAACACCGGTATGACAGAAACTAGGGCGGCAAGAGTGGAACAAAACACCAGGCATAAGGCCGAGCCTTCCACCCTTTACCAAATATATAGATGCATTAGTATTATAAGAGATATTGTGATATCCCAACATAAACCCTGTCCACCATGGAGAAATCTTCAACTTCACCTGTAACTAGCAACGCTATAAGAGGGGCTGAGCAAAGCGGTAACATAGCCAAACAACGGTTTGCTAGGAATGGTGTCAAAGGTTACAGGTTCATGGCAATTTGGGATGGCTGGACAAACAGGTAATAGGTAGCGCAGCATAGCGAAAGAACGAGGCAACTAGCATAGCAATGATAGTAGTGAGATCCAGGGTAGCGGTCATCTTGCCTGAAATCCCGCAAGGAAGAACAACGAGTCCATGAAGAAGACGAACGGATCCTCACGATCGCAACAAAACAGGAACTAACAAGAAGAAGCACACAACATAGGTAAACACACCACACATGAACAAGACATGATGCACAACAAGCATGATGCATGACCAAGCTAAATGAAGCTACTCATGGCAAGAGATGATGCAAACAAGAACAACACATCAAGGCAAGTTTAAATGAGGCCGGGAACAACATATAACAATTCTGGTAAGTCCTCATATGCATATTTCGAAATTGGTCCAGAACTGAATAAACCTTATGTTGAAGTTTTTAAACAGCAAGTTAAAGATCACCAAGAGAATCTACACGAAATTCTAGTCAAGTTACATATAAGGTTCATTATATTCGGAGCTACGGCCTAGAAGATATGAGCAAAACAAGTTAAACATGGCATTGATGCAAAATGCAAACAAACATCAAGCAAACACACCAAAACAAGGATGCAACATGATAATATGAAACAACATGCAAAATCAAGCAAGTTTCATATAGAGCACACTCAAAACGGAGCAACGGTTCGACACACACACTCTATACAAGTCATAGCAACAATCTGTCCATAACAGCAACTAGGCATCTTACAAGCATCAAAACAACATGCTACAGCACCCCAACATAATAACAAAAGACATGGGCATGAAGTACACGTAAAGCATAACAAAACATGAACACTGAGCTATCTCCAGAAACAACTAGAACATGCTCAAAAAGACATGGAGATATTGCAAATAATAACAGTTTCAGACTTATCAGGAAATAACATCAGGTTGCAATGTTCAGAGCTATCAAACAACATGTTACAGGAACTTAACATGGCAAACAAAGGCATGGCATGAATCTACTAATAGCATATATCAAAAGACCCTTACTGACCATGAGCTAAAAAGGCATAGAAAATATGATGGCACCCATGTAAACATGGCAAGTTATATTACAGATTCATAACTTGGCAGGAACAACAATAAGTAGGCATGTTCGTGAGCTTGAATCACTCACCACAGAGCAATACATGGCATGGCAAGGCAACCAACAGTAAGAAGGCATGTTTATGAAGCTAAGCATGGCAAGAGCAAGTTCATAGGGTACATGGATCACTAGGAAAACACATGGGAACAAGTGAACTTAATGTTAACAGGTTGACATTAACATTTTCAAGCAACTTTAGAGCAAGCTTACAACATGTTCCAGCAGGCTATAATTGCAACCAAGGGCATGAATGGATAGAGCATGACATGTAGTTCAAAACATGTTTATAGAGCATCTCCAGATTATGCATAGAATGATTAGTAGAGGCATGTTAACATAGCAACAAAATATAACAGAATCTGTCAGGAAAACAGCAACAGCAACTACCCTACTTAACCAGCTTGATACACTCAGCACACAACTCACAAAAATACATGGTTAACACCCCTGGAAAGATGGCATGGCATAGTTCAACATTCATGTAGAGCTCAACCTCATAGGATGCACACATCAATCATGGCAAAAATGATAAAACAGCAAGTTATAACAGTTTCAGCAGATTAACATCAACATGCACTCTTCCAACAGCATTTCGGACATCAAGATGAGCTCAAATGAAAATGATGCAATGGAATGAAATGAAGTACTCGTCGGGCAAACAATTTGACATATTACACGCGCAAAACGGAGCTACGGATGCAGAGATGTAGCAGGATGAATATGGCATGAAAATATCAAAAACTGGGGACTTAGACAATCGGGGGGGTCAACCTGCAGGCACGGTTATTGATGCACGCCGGAGAGCTCGCCGGAATTCGCCGGGGAGTCGCCGGACTTGCGGGAGGAGGACGCCGGAGGTCGGGGAAGTGGCCGGGGCGGCCGGATCTGGCCGGATCCGGCGCCGGCGGCGTCGGGCGGAGGCAGGGCGTCGGGCTCCGGCAAGGGGCCGGTGGCGCGCGGCCCCGGGTGGCGCGCGGCCGAAGGGAGGCGGCGAGGTCGGGGCGAGGAGGCGCGCCGGGGCGGCGACCGACGACGGCGGGCGGCCGCGGGGCGCCGGGGAAGGCGGAGGCGAGGGGCGGCGGCCTTCGGCGGCGGGGTCGGGCGCTACGGGCGCGGCGGCGGCAACCGCGGCGAGCTGCGGGAGGTGGCGGCGGGGTCCGGCGAGGCTGACAGCGGCGGAGATCGGGCGCGGCGGACCAGGCCGGCGCGGCGGCGGGGCAGGCGCAGGCCGGCGGCGGCACGGGGCACCGGCGGGCGCGGCGGCGGCATGCGGCCGGGCCGGGCGGGCCGGATCTGGGCCCGCAGGGCCTGGCGCGATGGTGGGAGGCGGCGGCGACAGGTGGCGCGAGGCCATTGGGCGAGGCGGCGGCGCTGCTGACTTGACGGGCGCTGATTGGCTCGGACGACGTGGCCGGCGGACATGTCCGGCCGGGGACGGACGCGTCCGGCGGCGCGAGGAGGAATTCTGCTAGGGTTTCGGGGGATTAGACCGCGAATTTGGAGGGGAGGGCATATTTATAGGTAGAGGGAGCTAGGAGAGTCCAAATGAGGAGCAGTTTTCGGCCACGCGATCGTGATCGAACGACCGAGAGCATGGAGGGGAGTTAGATGGGTTTTGGGCCACTTTGGAAGGGGTGTTGGGCTGCAACTCAAAGAGGGCTTTACGGTTACCCGGTTAACCGTTGGAGTATCAAACGACCTCCAAATGGCACGAAACTTGACAGGCGGTCTACCGGTGCTATACCAAGGCCGCTTGGCAAACCTCGGTCCATTCCGAGAACGTTTAACACCCGCTCACAACAGGAGAGAAGAAGGGGACGCCGGAGGACATAGGAGCGCCGGATTGCAAAACGGACAACGGGGAAAAGGCTCGGATGCATGAGACGAACACGTATGCAAAATGAAATGCACATGATGACATGATATGAAATGCATATGATGACATGGCAACGTGCAACACGCAAGCAAATGACATGGCAACGACGGCGAATAACTGGCGGACACCTCCGCATCGGATCCGGGGCGTTACAACACTCCACCACTACGAGAGGATTTCGTCCCGAGATCTAGGATGGCACCGGAGGGAAAACGGAAGAGGAAGAGAAGAGGTAAAACTAAGTTGCTTCTTTGATGAACGAGTGAAACCATGAACCTTGAGAGGTTGAGCAATTTAAAAGAAAGAGTAACAACAGAGATGAACGAGATTGCAAACAATCCGTTAGAAAAGATGAACAAGTAGTATTACGAGAACTTGAAGGTTGAAAGACATGGAAATAAGCGCTTCATGAACGAAAAGAATATGGCCACATTGGTATAATGAGATAGCCAAGGAACAAGAATAACAGAATTTGGACAGCACTCTGGTAGAAAAGAGAAGAAAACTTGATGAGATGAAAAGATATTGAAGAGATGATACAACGCTCCCGTTAAATGGATAAGCAAGAAAAGAACACGATCCTCACAAAACGAGGTGATGGGTGAAGAGCACAACATCACAATGCCTTCGGAAGAAAGAATAGAAGATAAATCATTGGAATAAAGGGACGGAGAAGAAAATGACAACTTCTGCCACAAGCGAACTTGGAAAGCAACCTTCCAAGAAGGTTAGAACGGAATTGTTGGAAAAACCAACAACGAAAAGAATAAGCTTGATATGGTCTTAAGGAATGCATCCCAAATTATGAGGTGACAACCTGCCAAGCACGGGAAAAGAATTTCATTGATATGAACAAGGCGACGAGAAAGCTATATCACCGGGAGGATAAAGAAGAACTTGGGTCATTTATAAACACCATAAATAGCAACAATCCTTAGGGAAAGCTTTAGGTGAAATATAACCCAAGATAACTCCAACGAAGAAGTTGATTGGTTGAAACGATCTCTTGAACGAAGAGAAAAAGATGGATTTAGAATACCTCATTCTTGACAACATATGAATCATGAAACATGAATGGAAATTGTCAAGAGTGACATAACACCATCTCAAGAGATAAGGTCGAAAGAATCGCACTTCGAAATGCAAGATGAAGAATACTTGAACTCCCCAAAACAAAACATGCGTTGAGCACCATGTAGAGCCTCCATGAAGAACTCCGGTAAACAAAAGGGTGATAGAAAGAAAGAGAAGTTGAAAACACAAGGTGAATCCTTGCAATGATTTAGATGGATCTTCGTGATGATGAGAGCTTGGAACTCCGGGAAAAAAAAGATGAAACAACTGAAACCGAGAAGTTATTCATCATGAACAAACTCCGAAAGAAGGAATTAATCACTTGGATGAAACAAGAACAAGAATTATGTTATGCATATCCTTCACCAATTTAAATTGATGACAAACAACGGATCTGGCATACTACTTATTCTCGTAGAAAGGATTAAAATAGATATATCAAAACTTGAGAAGGTCTTCAACGAACCACCGGTAGGATTGGAAAGAATGAATGAATTGATATGATGAACAAGGAAGAGAGATCTTGAAAGAACCACCGTAAGAATTGAAAAAGAGAGTAGCAAGGGCACAATTCACCGGGAAGAATTGGAAAATGAATGAAGATATTTGAGGGGATTTAGATACATGAGAACGAAGAGATCATGAACTGATTAGAGGGTATTTGAACGAATCACCGGTAAGATTTGGAGAACGATAGCTCCACACTGAGAATGAAGAATTTTGACATGATGGCCTTCGGAGGAAAGAAATGGAAAACAACTCATGAAATGCTCCGGATGGTAAGAAAAGAATTGTCACAATCAAAACAATTATGAGGATAGCATGAAGCTAGAACCATGAATATTCAAGAGAAAGGACCAAGATTTAAGAGAAATCCTTCTTCGGTCTTCAAATGATGAGAATGACAACGAGAAACACCAACGAGAATTATTGAGGCACACCGGAAGAATCAAAAGCGAAGAGGTTGAGCCAACTATGAAAAGAATTTGAAAGATCTTGGAGAAAAGCATTTGACTGATGATAACTCATTCTTACGTCAAACTTGGAGAAGAATTTAGGATAGCTCTGGGAAAATAGAAGAGTCAGGTAAGATCCTGGGAAAAGACCTGTGGGTTAGGGCCCACTCAAAAGAACACCGTTGAAAAGATTTAAAAGAGATGTTGCACCGGTTGAATTAAATGACTTGAATGAGATACCAATCTCTAAAGAGCTTGAACGAATGTAGAGTGGAAACACGAATCTTCGAGATATCTTGAGCACTCCAAAATAACAAATAGCGAGAAGTAGAATGATAATGAGGTGCACCGGTATGAGAAAGCATTAGAAACGAGGAAAGGAATAAGATGAATATCGAAAGCTTGAATAGGATCCACTGGAGAAGAAACAATAATGAAGGATGATGAACTTGAAGCTCGTGAGCATTTTCATGGGAAATCGCCGGATAAGAACATCGAAAGAAAAGAATGAAGAGACTTCCCACAAATAATAGGATACATGATTAAGAAATCTGAGATCTTGAAGAAAAAGGGTGGGAGGGCGGGAAAACAAAGGCAACTTGGGGACGGATGAAACAAACACCGTTGAGAAAACTTAGAAATGATCTTGCGGATGGGGAGAATGATAGGATCATCTCGAAGAGAAACGCACCGGTTGGAAAAGAATTAACATGACAATCTCGATTGTCGAGAAGGATTGGTATTCACATAGCAATATGAGAACACCGTTTAGGAAAGGTATGGATTCAACATTTGACTTCGAAGCAACTCGAATACCACAAATAAAACAAAACAAAGGATTTGGCTTGCAGAATAAGCCGGAACAAACATATGATAGAGATTTACCCAATCCCATATCATGCATCTGTCGGAAAGATATTCTAGGAGCTACTTGAATTCCCACCTATAAAACTCCCGAAACTTTCTGGTTATGCAATCTGGTGTTGGGGATACAGGGGAAGCAATATATCTCACCCAAACTAACAATCCCTACATCCAGCTGTATCCATCCGTCAACACATAACCAAGAAACCTTCGGAAATCGTGTACCTCAACCTTCGAAAAGCATCCGTTATACGAGTCATGGCAATACTCCCGTACTCACCTCAGTACTGGGTTATCGGGGTTATCTCACCAACAACTGCATAAAAGAGATTTTCTATGTCGGCGTACTAAACTCAGGTATTCCAGAACTGCAACGATAAAATTATGACGACAACACCTTAGAGCTCAACTCCCCGGGACACCTCCACTAAACCCCTGCTGACGGGAGGCACCAAGACAATGTTCTCATCATAAAACCATCGGAACGATTCTAAGATACCCGCGTGATCCTAAAAAAAATTTAGTGAAATTTGAGAAGAGAAGAGTCAAAACTCTACGTCAGGATGACCTCACCAGAGCGACGAAGGGACTGAGGAGTAAAAAGAATTCCTAACTCTCCGATATATATAATCCTAAATGACTCAAAACATTTTTCTAGACACAACTCGGCCGCTAAAAACGATCAAGCAGTGGGGCTCCTAAGGTCGGGGAAGGCTCTGATTACCAACTTGTAACGCCCTCGATGCGGCTATATCTCCCACGTGTCGAAGCACGACTTAGAGGCATAACCGCATTGGAAGCAATGTCGCAAGTGAGGTAATCTTCACACAACCCAAGTAATACATAAGGGAAAGAGATACATAGTTGGCTTACAATCGCCACTTCACACAATTACATGAATAAAGCATTACATCATCCAGATACAATCAAGGTCCGACTACGGAACCAAAATAAAAGAAGAACCCCAAATGCGACAAAGGTCCCCGATCGACCCCAACTGGGCTCCACTACTGATCAACTAGAACGATACAACACAAAGGGCAAGATCTTCATCGAGCTCCTCCTTGAGCTTGGTTGCGTCACCTGCTCGGTAACATAGGCACCTGCAAACTGGTTTTGGAAGTATCTGGTGAGCCACGAGGACTCAGCAATCCCATTACCATGGGTATCAAGACTAGCAAAGCTTAATGGGAAAGGAAGGGGTAAAGTGGTGAGGTTGCAGCAGCGACTAAGCATATATGGTGGCTAACATACGCAAAGAAGAGCGAGAAGAGAACAAGCGGAACGGTCGTGAAGCTAGCAATGATCAAGAGGTGATCCTGAACACCTACTTACGTCAAACATAACCCAGAAACCGTGTTCACTTCCCGGACTCCGCCGAGAAGAGACCATCACGGCTACACACTCGGTTGATGCGTTTTAATTCGGATCTGGTGTCAAGTTATCTACAACCGGACATTAACAAATTCCCATCTGCCACATAACCGCGGGCACGGCTTTCGAAAGTTTATACCCTGCAGGGGTGTCCCAACTTAGCCCATGACAAGCTGTCGCGATCATCAAAGGAATAGACCTTCACCCGAGACACTCCGATCAGACTCGGTATCCCGGTACATCAAGACATTTCGACAATGGTAAAACAAGACCAGCAAAGCCGCCCGATGTGCCGACAATCCCGATAGGAGCTGCACATATCTCGTTCTCAGGGCAACACCGGATAAGCGAAGCGTACAGGTACCGACGTAACCCAAGTTGCCAAGGGATGGTCCCGCACGGTGCTCTAGTTTGGACCAACGCTTAGACAAGCACTGGCCCGGGGGGGCTATAATAAATATGACCCTTGGGTTAATTACTCCCAAGGGAAAAGTAGGTGGTGGTGAGGCAAATGGTAAAAGTCAATGTTGGGCCTTGCTGGACAAGTTTTATTCAAAGCGAACTGTCAAGGGGGTCCCATAAATCACCCGACCGCGTTAGGAACACAAAATCCGGGAACATAACACCGGTATGACGGAAACTAGGGCGGCAAGAGTGGAACAAAACACCAGGCATAAGGCCGAGCCTTCCACCCTTTACCAAATATATAGATGCATTAGTATTATAAGAGATATTGTGATATCCCAACATAAACCCTGTCCACCATGGAGAAATCTTCAACTTCACCTGCAACTAGCAACGCTATAAGAGGGTCTGAGCAAAGCGGTAACATAGCCAAACAACGGTTTGCTAGGAATGGTGTCAAAGGTTAGAGGTTCATGGCAATTTGGGATGGCTGGACAAACAGGTAATAGGTAGCGCAGCATAGCGAAAGAACGAGGCAACTAGCATAGAAATGATAGTAGTGAGATACAGGGTAGCGGTCATCTTGCCCGAAATCCCGCAAGGAAGAAGAACGAGTCCATGAAGAAGACGAACGGATCCTCACGATCGCAACGAAACAGGAACTAACAAGAAGAAGCACACAACATAGGTAAACACACCACACATGAACAAGACATGATGCACAACAAGCATGATGCATGACCAAGCTAAATGAAGCTACTCATGGCAAGAGATGATGCAAACAAGAACAACACATCAAGGCAAATTTAAATGAGGCCGGGAACAACATATAACAATTCCGGTAAGTCCTCATATGCAAATTTCGAAATTGGTCCAGAACTGAATAAACCTTATGTTCAAGTTGTTAAACAGCAAGTTAAGATGAAACAAGATGATCTACACGAAATTCTAGTCAAGTTACATATAAAGTTCATTAGATTCGGAGCTACGGCCTAGAAGATATGAGCAAAACAAGTTAAACATGGCATTGATGCAAAATGCACCCAAACATCAAGCAAACACACCAAAACAAGGATGAAACATGATAATATGAAACTACATGCAAAATGAAGCAAGTTTCGTATAGAGCACACTCAAAACGGAGCAACGGTGCAACACACACACTATACAAGTCATAACAACAATCTGTCCATAACAGCAACTAGGCATCTTACAAGCATCAAAACAACATAGCTACAGCACCCCAACATAATAACAAAAGGCATGGGCATGAAGTACACGTAAAGCATAACAAAACATGAACACTGAGCTATCTCCAGAAACAACTAGAACATGCTCAAAAGACATGGAGATATTGCAAATAATAACAGTTTCAGACTTAGCAGAAATAACATCAGGTTGCAATGTTTAGAGCTATCAAACAACATGTTACAGGAACTTATCATGGCAAACAAAGGCATGGCATGAATCTACTAATAGCATAGATCAAAAGACCCTTACTGACCATGAGCCAAAAAGGCATAGAAAATATGATGGCACCCATGTAAACATGGCAAGTTATATTACAGATTCATACATGGCAGGAACAACAATAAGTAGGCATGTTCGTGAGCTTGAACCACTCACCACAGAGCAATGGCAAGGCAACCAACAGTAAGAAGACATGTTTATGAAGCTAAGCATGGCAAGAGCAAGTTCATAGGGTACATGGATCACTAGGAAAACACATGGGAACAAGTGAACTTAATGTTAACAGGCTGACAGCAACATTTTCAAGCAACTTTAGAGCAAGATTACAACATGTTCCAGCAGGCTATAATTGCAACCAAGGGCATGAATGGACAGAGCATGACATGTAGATCAAAACATGTTTATAGAGCATCTCCAGATTATGCATAGAATGATTAGTAGAAGCATGTTAACATAGCAACAAAATATAACAGAATCTGTCAGGAAAACAGCAACAGCAACTACCCTACTTAACAAGCTTGATGCACTCAGCACACAACTCACAAAAATACATGGTTAACACCCCTGGAAAGATGGCATGGCATAGATCAACATTCATGTAGAGCTCAACCTCATAGGATGCACACATCAATCATGGCAAAAATGATAAAACAGCAAGTTATAACAGTTTCAGCAGATTAACATCAACATGCACTCTTCCAACAGCATTTCGGGCATCAAGATGAGCTCAAATGAAAATGATGCAATGGAATGAAATGAAGTACTCGTCGAGGCAAACAATTTGACATATTACACGCGCAAAACGGAGCTACGGATGCAGAGATGTCGCAGGATGAATTATGGCATGAAAATATCAAAAACTGGGGACTTAGTGAAATCGGGGGCAACCTGCGGATTCACGGTTTTGATGCACGCCGGAGAGGCCGCAGAATTCGCCGGGGAGGCACGGGAGGAGCCGGAGGTCGGGGAAGGCCGCGGTGCGGCCGGATCTGGCCGGTCCCGCCGCCGGCGCGGGGCGGAGGCGGGGCGACGGGCTCCGGCGAGGGGGTGCGGCGGCGGGTGCGGCGCGGCCGAGGGAGGCGAGGCCGCGGCCGGGGCGAGGAGGCCGCGGGGCGGCGCCGACGCGGCGGGCAGGCGCGGGGCGCGGCGGAAGCGGAGGCGAGCGGAGGCGGCCTCGGCGGCGGGGCGGGCGCTACGGGCGCGGGCGGCGGCAAACCGCGGCGAGCTGCGGGAGGTGGCGGCGGGGTCCGGCGAGGCTGACGGCGCGCGGAGGTCGGGCGCGGGCAGACCAGGCCGGCGCGGCGGCGGGGCAGGCGCAGGCCGGCGGCGGTGCGGGCACCGGTGGGCGCGCGGCGGCGTGCGGCCGGGCCGGGCGGCCGGATCTGGGCCCGCAGGGCCTGGCGCGGTGGTGGAGGCGGCGGCGACAGGTGGCGCGAGGCCATTGGCGAGGCGGCGGCGCTGCTGACGTGCGCGGCGCTGATTGGCTCGGACGACGTGGCCGGCGGACATGCCCGGCCGGGACGGACGCGCTTCCGGGGCGCGAGGAGGAATTCTGCTAGGGTTTCGGGGGATTAGACCACGAATTTGGAGCGAGGCATATTTATAGGTAGAGGGAGCTATGAAGAGTCCAAATGAGGAGCGGTTTTCGGCCACGCGATCGTGATCGAACGACCGAGAGCATGTTAGGGGAGTTAGATGGGTTTTGGGCCACTTTGGAAGGGGTGTTGGGCTGCAACTCAAAGAGGGCTTTACGGTTACCCGGTTAACCGTTGGAGTATCAAACGACCTCCAAATGGCACGAAACTTGACAGGCGATCTACCGGTGCTATACCAAGGCCGCTTGGCAAACCTCGGGCCATTCCGAGAAAGTTTAACACCCGCTCACAACAGGAGAGAAGAAGGGGACGCCGGAGGACATAGGAGCGCCGGATTGCAAAACGGACAACGGGGAAAAGGCTCGGATGCATGAGACGAACACGTATGCAAAATGAAATGCACATGATGACATGATATGAAATGCATATGATGACATGGCAAAGTGCAACACACAAGCAAATGACATGGCAACGACAGCGAATAACTGGCGGACACCTCCGCATCGGATCCGGGGCGTTACAGAAAGGCCCCACCCCCTCCTTGTCCAATTCGGACTAGAGGGGGAGAGGGCACGCAGCCTACCCTGGCCACCCCTCCTCTTCTCCACTAAGGCCCATCTTGGCCCATTAAACCCCCGAGGGGGTTCCAGTAACCCCCGGTACTCCCGTAAAATCCCAATTTCACCCGGAACACTTCCGATATCCAAATATAGGCTTCCAATATATCAATCTTTATGTCTCGACCATTTCGAGACTCCTCGTCATGTCTGTGGTCACATACGGGACTCCGAACTATCTCTGATACATCAAAACACATAAACTCATAATATAACCGTCATCAAACTTTAAGCGTGCGGACCCTACGGGTTCGAGAACTATGTAGACATGACCGAGACATGTCTCCGGTCAATAAACAATAGCGGAACTTGGATTCTCATATTGGCTCCTACATATTATACAAAGATCTTTATCGATCAAACCGCATAACAACATACGTTGTTCCCTTTGTCATCGGTATGTTACTTGCCCAAGATTCAATCGTCGGTATTTTAACACCTACTTCAGTCTCGTTACCGGCAAGTCTCTTTACTCGTTTTGTAATACATCATCCCGCAACTAACTCATTAGTTTCAATGCTTGCAAGGCTTATAGTGATGTGCATTACTGAGTGGGCCCAGAGATACCTCTCCAACAATTGGAGTGACAAATCCTAATCTCAAAATACGCCAACCCAACAAGTACCATCGGAGACACCTGTAGAGCATCTTTATAATCACCCAGTTAGGTTGTCATGTTTGGTAGCACAGAAAGTGTTCCTCCGGTAAACGGGAGTTGCATAATCTCATAGTCATAGGAAAATGTATATGTCATGAAGAAAGCAATAGCAGAATACTAAACGATCGAGTGCTAAGCTAACGAAATGGGTCAAGTCAATCACATCATTCTCCTAATGATGTGATCCTGTTAATCAAATGACAACTCATGTCAATGGCTCGGAAACATAACCATCTTTGATCAACGAGCTAGTCAAGTAGAGCCATACTAGTGACACTCTGTTTGTCTATGTATTCACACAAGTATTATGTTTCCAGTTAATACAATTCTAGCATGAATAATAAACATTTATCATGATATAAGGAAATAAATAATAACTTTATTATTGCCTCTAGGGCATATTTCCTTCAGTCTCCCACTTGCACTTGAGTCAATAATCTAGATTACACAGTAATGATTCTAACACCCATGGAGCCTTGGTGTTGATCATGTTTTGCTCGTGGAAGAGGCTTAGTCAATGGGTCTGCAACATTCAGATCTGTATGTATCTTGCAAATTTCTATGTCTCCCACCTGGACTTGATCCCGGATGGAGTTGAAGCTTCTCTTGATGTGCTTGGTTCTCTTGTGAAATCTGGATTCCTTTGCCAAGGCAATTGCACCAGTATTGTCACAAAAGATTTTCATTGGACCCGATGCACTAGGTATGACACCTAGATCGGATATGAACTCCTTCATCCAGACTCCTTCATTTGCTGCTTCTGGAGAAGCTATGTACTCTGCTTCACACGTAGATCCCACCACAACACTTTGTTTAGAACTGCACCAACTTACAGCTCCACCGTTCAATGTAAATACATATCCAGTTTGCGATTTAGAATCGTCCGGATCAATGTCAAAGCTTGCATCGACGTAACCATTTACGATTAGCTCTTTGTCACCTCCATAAACGAGAAACATATCCTTAGTCCTTTTCAGGTATTTTAGGATGTTCTTGACCGATGTCCAGTGATCCACTCCTGGATTACTTTGGTACCTCCCTGCTAAACTTATAGCAAGGCAGAAATCAGGTTTGGTACACAGCATTGCATACATGATAGAGCCTATGGCTGAAGCATAGGGAACATCTTTCATCTTCTCTCTATCTTCTACAGTGGTCGGGCATTGAGTCTTACTCAACTTCACACCTTGTAACACAGGCAAAAACCCTTTCTTTGATTTATCCATTTTGAACTTCTTCAAAACTTTGTTAAGGTATGTGCTTTGTGAAAGTCCAATTAAGCGTCTTGATCTATCTCTATAGATCTTGATCCCCAATATATAAGCAGCTTCACCGAGGTCCTTCATTGAAAAACTCTTATTCAAGTATCCCTTTATGCTATCCAGAAAGTCTATATCATTTCCAATCAGCAATATGTCATCCACATATAATATCAGAAATGCTACAGAGCTCCCACTCACGTTCTTGTAAATACAGGCTTCTCCAAAAGTCTATATAAAACCATATGCTTTGATCACACTATCAAAGCGTTTATTCCAACTCCGAGAGGCTTGCACCGGTCCATAAATGGATCACTGGAGCTTGCACACTTTGTTAGCTCCCTTTGGATCGACAAAACCTTCCGGTTGCATCATATACAACTCTTCTTCCAGAAATCCATTCAGGAATGCAGTTTTGACATCCATTTGCCAAATTTCATAATCATAAAATGTGGCAATTGCTAACATGATTCGAACAGACTTAAGCATCGCTGCGGGTGAGAAAGTCTCATTGTAGTTGAGGGAGTCCTGGACTAGGGGGTGTCCGGACAGCCGGACTATCATTGTCCGCCGGACTCCAAGACTACGAAGATACAAGATTGAAGACTCTGTCCCGTGTCCGGATGGGACTTTCCTTGGCGTGGAAGGCAAGCTTGGCAATACGGATATGTAGATCTCCTACCATTGTAACCAACTCTGTGTAACCCTAGCCCTCTCCGGTGTCTATATAAACCGGAGGGCTTTAGTCCGTAGGACATAACCTCCATTACAACAATCATACCATAGGCTAGCTTCTAGGGTTTAGCCTCCTTGATCTCGTGGTAGATCCACTCTTGTAATACACATCATCAATATTAATCAAGCAGGACGTAGGATTTTACCTCCATCAAGAGGGCCCGAACCTGGGTAAAACATCGTGTCCCTTGTCTCCTATTACCATCCGCCTAGACGCACAGTTCGGGACCCCCTACCCGAGATCCGCCGGTTTTGACACCGACATTGGTGCTCTCATTGAGAGTTCCTCTGTGTCATCACCGATATGCTTGATGGCTTCTTCAATCAACAACAACGCCGTTCAGGGTGAGACTTTTCTCCCGGACAGATCTTCGTATTCGGCGGCTTTGCACTGCGGGCCAATTCACTTGGCCATCTGGAGCAGATCGAAAGCTACGCCCCTGGCCATCAGGTCAGGTTCGGAAGCCTAAACTTCACGGCCGACATCCGCGGGGACTTGATCTTCGACGGACTCGAGCCACAGCCGAGCGTGCCGCGCTGTCACGATGGGCATGATTTAGCTCTGCCGCCGGACAGTGCCTTGGTGGCCGCACACGAATCCGCTCTGGCCCTCAGTCCGGAGCCGATCGCCCAGATCGAGGACCGGTGGCTGGACACCGCCTCGGGGGCTGCAACTTCCGCGGCGATGGAGCCGAACACTGACCTTGTCCCGTATAAAGCTCGTGAATCCGAGGCGCCGGACTCCTTGCCGGACTCCGAACCTCCCGCGCCCCTGCTAATCGAATCTGATCGGGTGCCGATCATGGAGTTCACCGCTGCGGACATCTTCCAACACTCACCCCTTGGCGACATCCTAAATTCGCTAAAGCATCTCTCGCTATCCGGAGAGCCCTGGCCGGACTACGGCCAGGATGGTTGGGATGCGGACGACAAAGAAATTCAAAGCCCACCCACCACCCACTTTATAGCCACTGTCGACGATCTAACCGACATGCTAGACTATGACTCCGATGACATCGACGGTATGGACGACGATGCCGGAGACGATCAAGAATTAGCGCCTACAGGGCACTGGAAGACCACCCCAACACACGACGTATATATGGTGGATACCCCAAAAGGAAGGGATGAAGAGGAACAACGGGGCGCGACAAAGGATAATCCCGCCGATAAACAACCAAAACGGCAACGCAAGCGCCGCCCTAAGCCCCGCCTCGGCAAAGACAGCTTTCCTAATGACCCGGCGATAGAGCAGGGCAAACCAGTGGACGACGAACATGCAACCAAGGAACCGTCCGAACAGGATGAATCGGATAATCAATCCAATCCTGGCAAAACCAACGGTCCAGACGACCTCACGCCAGACATACCACCTGAGCATAAGAACCTTCACGGAAGACTCGTCGCCACCGCAAGAAGCTTGAAGAAGGAAAAACGGAAGCTCAAAACAGCGAAAGACATACTCAGAATGAGGTGGAGCAAAGTACTCAAGACCGCAGACAAATATGGCAATGACCATCAATCAAAGAGCTACCCGAAGCGCAAGCTGCTGCCAGAATTTGACGAGGAAGCCATAGAGCCCCCACAGTCAAAAAACAAAGAGGCCGCCCGGCCGGATAGACGGCCAAATGACAGGCCAAAATCTACAAGCGGCGCCGCACATAAGCCGACTCATGAACCTGGGAAAACAGATGGCCCAGCCAGGTCCATTTACGGGCCAAAAAAGAGGGCCCCAGGAAGCAACACAGCACGCCAAGTGTTCGAGGACAGCCGTACACCCAAATACAGGGGCGCTGCACACCCACTATGTTTCACCAATGAGGTGCTGGATCATGAATTCCCAGCAGGGTTTAAACCCATAAACATAGAGGCTTACGACGGAACAACAGACCCTGGAGTCTGGATAGAGGATTATATACTACACATACACATGGCTAGAGGAGATGACCTCCACGCCATAAAATACCTACCCCTCAAGCTCAAAGGGCCAGCTCGGCATTGGCTCAAAAGCCTCCCGGAAAACACTGTTGGAAGTTGGGAAGAGCTTGAGGACGCGTTTAGAGCAAATTTTCAAGGGACTTATGTCCGCCCTCCGGATGCAGACGATCTAAGTCACATAACTCAACAGCCCGGAGAGTCAGCGCGCAAATTCTGGAACAGGTTCCTTACTAAAAAGAACCAAATAGTCGACTGCCCGGACGCCGAAGCCTTAGCAGCTTTTAAACACAACGTCCGAGACGAATGGCTCGCCAGACACCTCGGCCAAGAGAAGCCGAGGACAATATCCGCGCTAACAAGCCTCATGACCCACTTTTGCGCGGGGGAAGATAGCTAGCTAGCAAGATGCAGCACCAGCGACCCGAGTACATCCAAGATTAGAGATGGAAACGGAAAATCACGGCGCAGAAAGGATCAGCGCCGGAATAAAGAAAAAAGCCCAAAGAATACGGCGGTCAACACCGGATTCAAAAGCTCGCGGCCAAACAACAAAACACTGCCTCTTAAGGATAACAGTGATGAGCTATCCAACTTAAACAAAATTTTGGATCGGATATGTCAAATCCACAGTACCCCCGGAAGGCCTGCAAACCACACCCACCGAGATTGTGGGGTTTTCAAACAGTCCGGCCGACTCAACGCCGAACACAAGGGGCTCGACGCATCAAGCGAGGATGATGATAAACCCCACCAGCAGAGCACCGGAAAACAAAAGACTTTCCCACAAGAAGTCAAAGCAGTAAACTCACTTCATGTGATGATACGGAAAAATAATGCGGCACCCGCTAAGATGGGTCTCACACGGTCCACCCCAGCGGAACCTCGAGATTGGATGTCAAAACCAATCACTTTTGACCACCTGTATTATTCCAGCAGTGTTCGAAATGCAGGATGGACTGCTCCGATATTGGATCCTATAATCAACGGACTACAATTTACACAAGTCCTGATGGACGGAGGCAGCGATTAAAACCTGCTATATCCAAACACAATCCGCAAGTTGGGGATAGACCTTACTAAAATAAGACATAGCCGCACTTCCTTTAAAGGAGTGACGTCAGGCCCTTATGCCAAGTGCACAGGCTCCTTATTACTAGAAGTTGTGTTCGGGCCACCGAACAACTTCTGACGCGAAAAACTAATCTTTCATGTCGTCCCGTTCAAAAGTAGCTATCAAGCACTATTGGGACGTGAAGCTTTTGTCCGCTTCAACGCCATACCACATTACGCGTCTCTTACACTTAAAATGCCCGGTCCACGTGGCATCATTTCATTGCGAGGGTCATTTAAAGACCCCGGACAGGGCTAGATGAGTCCGGCATAAACAAGCTAGGGGCTCCCTAGCCGCACACCCCTTCACAAGGGGCTGTGCACATAAGCAACAACGAGCTAATATAGACTCCGCTTTACTTATTAATATCTTTCATATACCTTTTTCGCACGATTTCCTTTCAAACTAAGTTCCTCTCCTTTTACAGATGAACAACGTGCACACCCGTCCAGGTTAACGGCACAATGGAGACACAGGCGCAGACGTGCAGTAGGGACCCGTCGCAAGGATTCTTTTCAGATTAAGACCCTGCGTAAACCTTTTTTATTGTCTCTTGTTGCTATAATCCCCTGGTTTCTCATTATAACCAGAGTGGAGCCTCACGTTTTGGCATCAGCCGCGTCAGAGGACCTTGCCCGTACCTGGACACTAGGGGCTTAGGGCATTGTTCTTCCCATTATTATAAAGACCGAACACCTTAGGGAGTGTTCGGCGTCTCGAGTTAGGCCTTATATGCATCAGCTCCGAATCATGTCTTTGGTCAAATGTTGGGTTTGCCCGGCTCCTGTGTTTTGCTGCCTTACGTTCCGTATCATCGGCTAATGCGGCACCAGGAGAACTACTGCGATTGTGCCCCAGTTCGGCTGGGCGAGCACCTTAGTAGAGAAAGCCGAAAACTGACTGTCATGATACAGCGAGAGACTGGTCAACCACTCGATCGACCACCGAAATGTTTAGAATTCCTCCGCTTTGACGAAGGACCGTTTCCCGATCAGGCACACACGCGGCCCGAATTCGGAGAGCGCGCTGCCCCCAGGGGCTATATCGTAGCCCCACCCTCGAACTCCAATGGCTAAGTGAAAGTGATAAAGCATCATAGTCCGGTTGCCTCGTTTGCTACGCTACCACCTTCTCAACAGGACCGAGACGTCGGATTAAGCGTGAAAATGAGCTATTTTTGGGAACACCCCTGCACCTTGTGCGTGGGGGCTGAAGCCGAAGACTGCCATCTTTCAGGTTATACACACGTATACGTAAACGGCCGCACAGGAGATATTTCAATACTTGGAAACGCACAAGTATAAAAAGCGATTACATCATAACCATTGTTTTACAAAATAAAACGTTCATTTGAACGTGACATTTTTCGAGCACTGCGACTCTATTACACGAGCACCACGCATAACTTCCCCAAAATAGTGCTCGGCGGGTAACCGGCTTTCGTCCGAACCCTGGGTTGCAACAGCGGTGGCATCCATCTCTGTCCAATGTGTCTTCACACGGGCAAGGGCCATCCGCGCACCCTCTATGCAGGCCGACCGCTTCATCTCCTTGATATGCGGCACCGCCCCAAGAAACTCCCGCAATAAGCCAAAATAGCTCGTCGGCTTGGGCCTCTCCGGCCAGACATGAGTCACGATATCCGTCATGGCAAGTCCGGACAACCTATTCACCTCAGCCCATTCGGCCAATCGATCGGTCAGCGGAAGTGAACGATCCGGACTATGGAATTGAGACCAAAATAGCTCTTCCGTCTTGTGATCCTTCTGACTTCGGAAGTGCACAACGGCATCCGCCGCACTCGCCGCTAAGTCCATAAAAGGATCCTCTGGACCCCACAGCTGGCCAAGCTGGGCATACTTTGGATCCGTAAACCTGCGGCATAGCAGAAAAGGCTTGCCAGCCACAATGTCTCCGGCCTGACGCAGCTCCTCCTTCATAACCCGCATTGCAGAACGGGCATCCTTGGCTTCGGCGGTGGCCTTCCCCAGGTCTTCTCGCTCCGACAGGCGCTCCTTTTCAAGAGCCTCATTGCGGTCAGTAGCATCCTTCAATTTAATGGCCAATTCGGCCATCTCTTCCCTGCTTTGGCAGTGCGCAGCCCTTTCGGCTTCTAACTCCTCAGCCGCCCTCAAGGCAGCCGCATCACTCCTTCTGGCTTGCTCCTTGGCTTGAGCAAGTTCTGCCCGAAGGTTCACCACAGCAGCAGCACCATCTGCATCAAGCATAAATATTATAAGATATGGGCTTCGGCTCTCTTACTAGGTGACTGCGGGAAAAAAATTTACCTTGTGACTCGTCAAGTCGCCTGTTAACTAGCGCGATGTCCGCATCCGCAACATCGAGTTGCCGCTTTAGTTCGGCAACTCCGTCAGTCCGGCTGGCACCTGGACGATCCGTCACCTGCATAGGAACGACGAAGATTAATACCTGCGATTTTGATCCTCGGCAAGCTGTCGCTTTCGACAACCTACCGAGTCTCACGGGCTACTATCTATACAGGGCGCACTTTCATGTGCAAAACTGTCAAAAAGGCGCGTCGTTTCTACATACCTCAAAACTCGCCAACAAACTCCTTACGGCATTATGCAATCCATTTTCGGCGGACGAAATCCTTCCAATCACCGTACTCATCAATGCACGGTGATCTTCTGAGATGGACGCCCTCTCAAGCAGATCCTTCAGCTCCCCCAGCCGAACACTAGTCGGCGCCGAACTCTTCGGCTCTGCCGGACTCGGGGATACCCTCCGTGATGACACTTCAGGCTCGTCCGCCCTATCCGACGGCGCAGCAGACGGAGGCGTCTCGCTCTCCATCATCTCCGGACAAAGATCCCCCGAAGACGAGCTCATCTGAGAAGGTCGGAGATCCGAACTACAAGGTAAAAAATTCGGTTATCCTCAGAAGCACAAATAGGGATGTTTCTTATTAATAAACCCCCTCTTTTTCTACTCACGGCTCGCTGGAGGGCTGATTCTTTAGAGAAGATTGTGCGGCCGGGGCCTCCCTGGACGCAGGACCCTCTGGTGAAGACTTCTTCCCCCGCTTAGGGGCTTTGGCCTCCGGGTCTTCGGAGGCGGTCATCTTCTCCCCCTGAAGGGAGGGATTCTCGATCCCCCCTTCTTCAAGCGCCCCCTTGGGCGAGGCAGTAGCTCCTCTATTTTCCCCTTCGCCTTCTTCTGAAGGCGCAACCTCCAACATTCTGACCAGCACGGGCTCCGGCGCGGTCTCTGGGAGGGCGGCCGGACACCGTATCAGCTTTGCTTGCGCTATCCACTCCTGCTGAAGGATAACAGGTTAAAAGGCGAATTGTAGAAAGGCAAACAAATGGTACATCCGAACACTGAGCTACTTACTTGAGTATCCGGGCGATTGCAGCTTAGGCCGGCATCCTCGGTCAATTCCTGACACGCCACTTGTGGTCCGAAGAACAACTTGTACATCTCCACGGGTGTCGTACCCATGAAGTGTTGGAGAATCCGTGGTCCCTCCGGATTGAACTGCCATAGCCGGAGAGGACGGCGCTTGCAGGGCAGGAGACGCCTAATTAGCATAACCTGCATCACCACGACTAGATCGATCTCCCTCGCTTGGAGGTCTCGAATCCGGCCCTGCAATAGAGGCACGTCTTTTGACGGCCCCCAATTGAGCCCTTGGTTGACCCACGACACCAACCGTCGTGGAGGACCCGAGCGGAACGGAGGCGGCGGCTTCTACCTTCTGCCCCTCGGAGCGGTGATATAGAACCACTCCTGCTGCCACAAGCCGAGCTCCTCTTGGAAGGAGCCCTCGGGCCACGGGGCATCGGCCCTCCTGCTTACGGCCGCCCCGCTGCACTCTGCTTGACGCCCCCCGATCATCTTTGGCTCCACATTGAAGGTCTTCAGCCACAGGCCGAAGTGGGGGGTGACGCGGAGGAAGGCTTCGCAGACGACAATAAACGCGGAAATATGGAGGATGGACTCCGGAGCCAAGTCGTGGAATTCCAACCCATAGTATAACATGAGCCCTCTCACAAAAGGATCCGTCGGGAAGCCTAAACCCCGACGGAGGTGGGATACAAAGACGACATACTCGCCGGGCTCGGGGGTGGGGATGGCCTGCCCTTCGGCGGGCAGCCTGTGCGAAATCTCATAGGACAGGTACTTGGCTTCTCGCAGCTTTAGCACGTCCTCCTCCGTAATGGAGGAGGGCATCCACCAGCCCTGAAGGTCGGAGCCGGACATTGTTGAAGGTCCGAAGCGCTCGAATCTGGGGCTCTGGGTGTTGGAGCTTGGAGCAAGGAGAAGATTCGGTGGAAGATTGAAGAAAAGGAACGAGCCTTGGTCCTGTTATAAAGAAGGAGAATACGAACAGCCGTCTCCGTGACCGTTCGGGACTCGCCTTCGATAGAGGAGGCGTGGCGACGGGCGCGGTTGGGTTACCCACGTCCGTATTGATGAGAATCCCGGAATAAGGGGAACACGATCTCTGCTTCGACAAGACGTGCCAAGGAAACCGCTTCGCTAAACGCGCTGAGGTGGTATAATAAAAAATGATTCAAGTAAAGGCTTGGTAGTGGTGTGACGTCATGCCGCAAAATGCGTCGGCAGATTGAACTTGTGCATATATTATTCTCTCTACGGTGGAATGTGGAATTTATTTTGCAGAGCCGGACACTATCCAGGTGTTCACAATCTTCTCTGGATTATTAAAAGGAGGAACCCGCCTTGCAATGCCGAACATTATGCGCGCCGGACTCATCGTCATTGAAGCCAGGTTCAGGGGCTACTGAGGGAGTCCTGGACTAGGGGGTGTCCGGACAGCCGAACTATCATTGTCCGCCGGACTCCAAGACTACGAAGATACAAGATTGAAGACTCCGTCCCGTGTCCGGATGGGACTTTCCTTGGCGTGGAAGGCAAGCTTGGCAATACGGATATGTAGATCTCCTACCATTGTAACCGACTCTGTGTAACCCTAGCCCTCTCCGGTGTCTATATAAACCGGAGGCTTTAGTCCGTAGGACATAACCTCCATTACAACAATCATACCATAGGCTAGCTTCTAGGGTTTAGCCTCCTTGATCTCGTGGTAGATCCACTCTTGTAATACACATCATCAATATTAATCAAGCAGGACGTAGGGTTTTACCTCCATCAAGAGGGCCCGAACCTGGGTAAAACATTGTGTCCCTTGTCTCCTGTTACCATCCGCCTAGACGCACAGTTCGGGACCCCCTACCCGAGATCCGCCGGTTTTGACACCGACAGTAGTCAATCCCTTGAACTTGTTGAAAACCTTTTGCAACAAGTCGAGCTTTATAGACAGTAACATTATCGTCAGCGTCGGTCTTCTTCTTGAAGATCCATTTATTCTCAATGGCTTGCTGATCATCGTGCAAGTCAACCAAAGTCCACACTTTGTTCTCATACATGGATCCCATCTCAGATTTCATGGCCTCAAGCCATTTTGTGGAATCTGGGCTCACCATCGCTTCTTCATAGTTCATAGATTCGTCATGGTCTAGTAACATAACCTCCAGAACAGGATTACCGTACCACTCTGGTGTGGATCTTACTCTGGTTGACCTACGAGGTTTAGTAACAACTTGATCTGAAGTTTCATGATCATCATCATTAACTTCCTCACTAATTGGTGTAGGTGTCAAAAGAACCGGTTTCTGTGATGAACTACTTTCTAATAAGGGAGCAGGTACAGTTACCTCATCAAGTTCTACTTTCCTCCCACTCACTTCTTTCGAGAGAAACTCCTTCTCTAGAAAGGATCCAAATTTAGCAACAAAAGTCTTGTCTTCAAATCCGTGATAGAAGGTGTACCCAACAATTTCCTTTGGGTATCCTATGAAGACACATTTCTCCGATTTGGGTTCGAGCTTATCAGGTTTAAGCTTTTTCACATAAGCATCGCAGCCCCAAACTTTAAGAAATGATAACTTTGGTTTCTTGCCAAACCACAGTTCATAAGGAGGCGTCTAAACGGATTTTGATGGTGCCCTATTTAATATGAATGAAACCGTCTCTAAAGCATAACACCAAAAAGATAGCGGTAAATCAGTCAGAGACATCATAGATCACACCATATCTAGTAAAGTACGATTACGATGTTCGGACACACCATTACATTGTGGTGTTCCGGGTGGCGTGAGTTGCGAAACTATTCCGCATTGTTTCAAATGAAGATCAAACTCGTAACTCAAATATTCTCCTCCATGATCATATCGTAGAAACTTTATTTTCTTGTTACAATGATTTTCAACTTCACTCTAAAATTCTTTGAACTTTTCAAATGTTTCAGACTTATGTTTCATTAAGTCGATATAACCATATCTGCTTAAATCATCTGTGAAGGTGAGAAAATAATGATACCCGCCGCGAGCCTCAACATTCATCGGACCACATACATCTGTATGTATGATTTCCAACAAATCTGTTGCTCGCTCCATAGTTCCGGAGAACGGCGTTTTAATCATCTTGCCCATGAGGCACGGTTCGCAAGTACCAAGTGATTCATAATCAAGTGGTTCCAAAAGTCCATCAGTATGGGGTTTCTTCATGCGCTTTACACCAATATGACCTAAACGGCAGTGCCACAAATAATTTGCACTATCATTATCAACTCTGCATCTTTTGGCTTCAATATTATGAATATGTGTATCACAACTATCGAGATTCAACAAAAATAGACCACTCTTCAAGGGTGCATGACCATAAAAGATATTACTCACATAAATAGAACAACCATTATTCTCTGATTTAAATGAATAACCGTCTCGCATCAAACAAGATCCAGATATAATGTTCATGCTCAACACTGGCACCAAATAACAATTATTCAGGTCTAAAACTAATCCCGAAGGTAGATGTAGAGGTAGTGTGCCGACCGCGATCACATCGACTTTGGAACCATTTCCCACGCGCATCATCACCTCGTCCTTAGCCAATCTTCGCTTAATCCGTAGTCCCTATTTCGAGTTGCAAATATTAGACAAATACCCACGTGCTACTGCGAGCATTAGTAAGGTACACATCAATAACATGTATATCACATATACCTTTGTTCACCTTGCCAACCTTCTTATCCGCCAAATACTTGGGGCAGTTCCGCTTCCAGTGACCAGTCTGTTTGCAGTAGAAGCACTCAGTCTATGGCTTAGGTCCAGACTTGGATTTCTTCTCCTGAGCAGCAACTTGTTTGTTGTTCTTCTTGAAGTTCCCCTTCTTCTTCCCTTTGCCCTTTTTCTTGAAACTGGTGGTCTTGTTGACCATCAACACTTGATGCTCCGTCTTGATTTCTACCTCCGCAGCCTTTAGCATTGCGAAGAGCTCAGGAATTTTCTTATCCATCCCTTGCATGTTATAGTTCATCACGAAGCTCTTGTAGCTTGGTGGCAGTGATTGAAGAATTCTGTCAATGACGCTATCATCCGAAAGATTAACTCCCAGTTGAATCAAGTGATTGTTATATCCAGACATTCTGAGTATATGCTCACTGACAGAACTATTCTCCTCCATCTTACAGCTGTAGAACTTATTGGAGACTTCATATCTCTCAATCCGGGCATTTGCTTGAAATATTAACTTCAACTCCTGAAACATCTCATATGCTTCATGACGTTCAAAATGTCGTTGAAGTCCCGGTTCTAAGCCGTAAAGCATGGCACACTGAACTATCGAGTAGTCATCAACTTTGCTCTGCCAGACGTTCATAACATCTAGTGTTGCTCCTGCAGCAGGTCTGGCACCTAGCGGTGCTTCCAGGACGTAATTCTTCTATGCAGCAATGAGGATAATCCTCAACTTACAGCCCCAGTCCGTGTAATTGCTACCATCATCTTTCAACTTTGCTTTCTCAAGGAATGCATTAAAATTCAATGGAACAACAGCACGGGCCATCTATCTACAATCAACGTAGACAACCAAAATACTATCAGGTACTAAGTTCATGATAAATTCAAGTTCAATTAATCATATTACTTAAGAACTCCCAATTAGATAGACATCCCTCTAATCCTCCAAGTGATCACGTGATCCAAATCAACTAAACCTTGTCCGATCATCACATGAGATGGAGTAGTTTCAATGGTGAACATCACTATGTTGATCATATCTACTATATTAATTCACGCTCGACCTTTCGGCCTCAGTGTTCTGAGGCCATATCTGCATATGCTAGGCTCGTCAAGTTTAACCCGAGTATTTTGCATGTGCAAAACTGGATCATGGTGATGCATAGCAATGAGAGGGGAGAGTGTTGTCCATGTACCCTCGTAGACCGGAAGCGGAAGCGTTAGCACAACGCGGTTGATGTAGTCGTACGTATTCATGATCCGACCGATCAAGTACCGAACATACGGCACCTCCGAGTTCAGCACACGTTCAGCTCGATGACGCCCCTCAAACTCTGATCCAGAGAGTTCTGTCAGCATGATGGTGTGGTGACGATGATGATGTTCTACCGATGCAGGGCTTCGCCTAAGCACCGCTACAATATTATCGAGGTGTACTATGGTGGAGGGGGGCACCGCACACGGCTAAGAGATCCAAGGGATCAATTGTTGTGTCTAGAGGTGCCCCCTGCCCCCATATATAAAGGAGCAAGGGGAGAGAGGCGGCCGGCCAGGAGGAGGCGCGCTAGGGAGGAGTCCTACTCCCGGTGGGAGTAGGACTCCCTCCTTTCCTAGTTGGAGTAGGAGAAGGGGAAGGAGGAGGGAGAGAGGAAGGAAAGGGGGCGCCGCCCCCCCCCCCCCTCCTTGTCCAATTCGGACTAGAGGGGGAGGGGCATGTGGCCTGCCCTGGCCGCCCCTCCTCTTCTCCACTAAGGCCCATCTTGGCCCATTAAACCCCCCGGGGAGGTTCCGTTAACCCCCCGTACTTCGGTAAAATCCCGATTTCACCCGGAACACTTCCGATATCCAAATATAGGGTTACAATATATCAATCTTTATGTCTCGACCATTTCGAGACTCCTCGTTATGTCCGTGATGACATCTGAGACTCCGAACTATCTTCGGTACATCAAAACACATAAACTCATAATATAACCGGCATCGAACTTTAAGCGTGCGGACCCTACGGGTTCGAGAACTATGTAGACATGACCGAGACATGTCTCCGGTCAATAACCAATAGCGGAACCTGGATGCTCATATTGGCTCCTACATTCTACGAAGATCTTTATCGGTCCGCATAACAACATACGTTGTTCCCTTTGTCATCGGTATGTTACTTGCCCAAGATTCGATCGTTGATATCTTAATACCTAGTTCAATCTCGTTACCGGCAAGTCTCTTTACTCATTCCGTAATACATCATCCCACAACTAACTCATTAGTTGCAATGCTTGAGGCTTATAGTGATGTGCATTACCGAGTGGGCCCAGAGATACCTCTCCGACAATCGGAGTGACAAATCCTAATCTCGAAATACGCCAACCCAACAAGTACCTTCAGAGACACCTGTAGAGCACCTTTATAATCACCCAGTTACGTTGTGATGTTTGGTAGCACCCAAAGTGTTCCTCCAGTAAACGAGAGTTGCATAATCTCATAGTCATAGGAACATGTATAAGTCATGAAGAAATCAATAGCAGAATACTAAACGATCGAGTGCTAAGCTAACGAAATGGGTCAAGTCAATCACATCATTCTCCTAATGATGTGATCCCGTTAATAAAATGACAACTCATGTCAATGGCTAGGAAACATAACCATCTTTGATCAACGAGCTAGTCAAGTAGAGGCATACTAGTGACACTCTGTTTGTCTATGTATTCACACAAGTATTATGTTTCCGGTTAATACAATTCTAGTATGAATAATAAACATTTATCATGATACTAGGAAATAAATAATAACTTTATTATGGCCTCTAGGGCATATTTCCTTCACATCTTATACTGCTACTGTCGTTCTAAGCAAAATAAGATGCATAAAGGATAAACATCACATGCAACCAAAATATGTGTCATGATATGGCCATCATCATCTTGTGCTTTTTATCGCCATCTCCAAAGCAACTTCATGATCTCCATCGTCACCGGCACAGTACCTTGATCTCCATCATTGTGTCAGGGCCGTCTTGCCAACTATTGCTTCTACAACTATTGCTAACACATAGAGATAAAGTAAAGCAATTACATGGCGCTTAATGATTGACACGCAGATCATACAATAATTAAAAGACAACCCTAAGGCTCCTGTTGGTTATCGATATTACAAAACATGATAATCTCATACAAACACATATATCACATAACGTCTTGACCATATCACATCACAACATGCCCTGCAAAAACAAGTTAGACATCCTCTACTTTGTTGTTGCAAGTTTTACGTGGCTGCTACAGGCAACTAGCAAGAATTTCTCTTACCTGTGTAAAATCACAACGGTGCTTATCAAGTTTGTTGTTTTAACCTGATGCAAGGACCGTCCATAGTCAAATTCGATTCAACTAAAGTAGGAGAAATAGACACCCGCCAGCCACCATTATGCAAAACAAGTTGCATGTTAGTCGGTGGAACCGGTCTCATTTACGTGGACATGTAAGGTTGGTCCGGGCCACTTCATCCCACAATACCATCGAATCAAACTAAGATGTTGGTGGTAAGAAGTATGAACATCACCACCCACAACTCCTTTGTGTTCTACTCGTGCATATCATCTATGCATAAAATTGTCTCATGATGCCACTGTAGGGGAACGTTACATGGGAAACAAAAAAACTTCTACGCACACGCAAGATCTATCCAGGGAGATGCATAACTGCGGGAGGGGGGGAGCATCATGGAATTATTGAGTTCTCATCAACATGCGACTACCAGGCGTTCGTCAACACGCGACTGCTAGGCATCATGACTACTCAATAGATTTATCCGTGGAGAGCCTACGAAGGAATTACTCACTCCCGGTGGGGAGCATCATGGAATTGGTGATGGAGGATGATTGGTGATGACAAAGACCGAAGATCCCCCTCTCCGGAGCCCCAAACGGGCTCCAGATCTGGCCTCCCGATGAAGAACAGGAGGTGACGGCGGCTGACATGGCTTGAATATGCGTTGATATTTCCCCAAAGAGGAAGGGATGATGCAGCACAATTACGACAAGTATTTCCCTCAGTTATGAAACCAAGGTTATCAATCCAGTAGGAGAACAAAGCAACACTATGTAAACG
This sequence comes from Triticum aestivum, assembly GCF_018294505.1. Taxonomy (NCBI): domain Eukaryota; kingdom Viridiplantae; phylum Streptophyta; class Magnoliopsida; order Poales; family Poaceae; genus Triticum; species Triticum aestivum. Next base: position 753,367,754 of record NC_057798.1, on the reverse strand, counting down.
GTACCTGCACATAAAGAACAAATACTTGCAACCCAACGCGTAAGAGGGGTTGTCAATCCCTCCACGGTAAAAATATAGATTAAATTGTATGAGATTGGATAAATAGGTCTAACAAAAACACAAAACAAAGTAAGTAAATAAAAAGTGCAGCAAGGTATTTTTGGGTTTTTTGAATAATATACCTGAAAATAATATGATAAAAGATAGACCCGGGGGCCATATATTTCACTAGTGGCTTCTCTCGAGAAAATAGCATACAGTGGGTAAACAAATTATTGTTGGGCAATTGATAGAAGAGAAAATAATTATAACCATATCCAAGGCAATGATCATATATATAGTCATCATGTCCAAGATTAGTAGACCAACTCCTGCCTACATCTGCTACTATTACTCCACACATCGACCGCTACCCAGCATGCATCTAGTGTATTAAATTCATGGAGAAATAGATTAATGGAATAAGAACGATGACATGATGCAGTCAAAATCTATTCATGTTGGAATAGACCCATCTTTTTGTCCTTAATAGCAATGATACATGCGTGCCTCGCTACCCCTTCTGTCACTGGGTGAGGACACCGCAAGATCGAACCCATCACAAAGCACCTCTTCCCATTTCAAGAAAAATCAATCTAGTTGGCCAGACCAAACCAAATTTTCGGAGAAGAAATACGAGGCTATAATAATCTTGCATATAAGAGATCAAAGAAGACTCAAATAATATTCATGGATATAGATCTGATCATAAACTCACAATTCATGATCCCAACAAACACACCGCAAAAATTCATTACATCAAATAGATCTCCAAGAACATCGGGGAGAACATTGTATTGAGAATCAAAAAGAGAGAAGAAGCCATCTACCTACTGCATACGGACTCGTAGGTCCATGGTGAACTACTCACACATCATCGGAGGAGCACCAATGAGGATGATGAACCCCTCTGTGATCGTGTTCCCCTTTGGCAGGGTGCTGAAATAGGGCTCTAGATTGGATCTCGTAGTTGTGGAACTTGCGGCAGCTGGAATTGTGTTTTGTCGACTCCCCTAGGGTTTCTAGAATATTTGGGAATTTATAGAACTGAGAGGCAGTGGAAAGGACTCCCATGGGCCCCACCACCCAGCTGGTGCGCCAGGGGCCTCTGACGTGCCCTGGTGGGTTGTGGGCCCCACAGGCCTCCCCTTTGATGCTTCCTTGGCTCCCAAGTTGTCTTCTGGTCAAAAAAAATCTCCAAATTTTTTTGTGGCATTTGGACTTTGTTTGGTCGTGATATTTTGCGAAGTAAAAAAAGCAAAAAATAGCAACTGGCACTGGGCACTATGGCAATAGGTTAGTCCCAAAAAATGACATAAAGTTGTTATAAAATGAATATAAAACATCCAAGAATGATAATATAACAGCATGGAACAATGAAAAATTAGAGATACGTTGGAGACGTATCAGCAGCTCCATATCGTAAAACACGATGAACTTCCTCTGCCATTTTTTCTGGAAAAATAGGATTTTATAGCATCAGATTTAGGGTCAAAGGGGCCTCGTGGGCCCCACTACCCACCAGGGCGCGCCAAAGGGGGGTGGCGCGCCCTGGTGCCTTGTGGGTAGCTCCCCCCCTCTAGTGGGTCTTGGTTCCATAAATTATTATATATTCCAAAATAATTCTCTAAAAAGTTTCGTCTGACTCCGAGAAATTCTATTTCTGCACAAAAACAACATCATGGTAGTTCTGCTGAAAACAACGCCAACCCGGGTTAGTTTCATTCAAATCATGCAAATTAGAGTCCAAAACAAGAGCAGAAGTGTTAGGAAAAGTAGATACAATGGAGACGTATCAGCGCGCGCGCGGGGGGGGAGGGGGTAGCTAGTCTTGCGGCACCTCCTCTCCATGATCCCTGCATGTAGGGTTTGAGGTTTCCTTTTGTGTATATGTACTGTCTCCTATGATGAATACGCCATGTAGTGGGTTTTCATCCTCCTTCTCCTCCGGCCCCCATGCCCTCGCCGTCTAGCGGCCCGTTCTGCCTGTTGCCGCTCCGTCCCCTCCGCATCTCCTGATGCAGCTTGCCCACTCTCCTTCCTCCTCCTCTGCCCACTGCTTCCTCTACCTCGCCATCCCCTTCTTCTTGCTTCGCCTCCTAGCCTACACCTTATCTACATCGCGGCGGCTGCTGCTAGTCTACGCAGCTCTACCAGATGCCGAACGCCAGCCACCACCTCTGCGAAGGAACCTTTGCTGTTGCTCACCTCACTGTTGTTGCCATGGATATGGAGCTCGGGGAGAGGGGAGCCATTGTGTCCCATCTATCTTGCCTGATCCTGGCCGCTGAGACACGGCACCATCGACCCAATATCGGTGGCATGCTCGCAGACACCATATATGTGGATCAGCACGAGGCCCATGGCCCCGGTGATGTAGAGGAGGTCAGCGCCATCGTAACTCTCTTCCAATGAGGCTACCCTGCATATGATAACCCACAAGTATAGGGGGTCGCAACAGTTTTCGAGGGTAGTATTCAACCCAGATTTATTGATTCGACACAATGGGAGCTAAAGACTATTTGCAAGTATTAGCAGTTGAGTTGTCAATTCAACCACACATGGAGAATAAATATCTGCAACAGAGTGATCAATAGCACAGTAATATGATAGTTTGATAATAGTGGTAATGATAGCAACAGCAACAGTAGTAGCAATAGTTTTGTAGTGATTGTGACAGTAGCAGCAAAATAATAACTTAGCAAAGATCAATATGCGAAAAGCTCGTAGGCATTGGATTGGTGATGGATAATTATGTTGGATAACATTCATCATGTAACAGTCATAACCTAGGGTGACACACGACTAGCTCCAATTCATCAATGTAATGTAGGCATGTATTTCGTATAGAATCATACGTGCTTGCGATAAGAACTTGCATGACCTCTTTTGTCCTACCCTCCAATGGCAGCGGGGTCCATAAGGAAATCTAAGGGATATTAAGGTCTATTTTAATAGAGAACCAGAATAAAGCATTAACACATAGTGAATACATGAACTCCTCAAACTACAGTAATAACTGGAAAGAATCTCAATTATTGTCACCTTGGGGTATGCGGATCATAACACGTAATAGGTGCATACAACTTGCAAGTTAGGATCAAGAACTCAAATATATTCATGAAAACATAAAGGGTTCGGATCTGAAATCATGGCACTCGGGCCCTAGTGACAAGCATTATACATAGAAAAGTCATAGCAACATCAATCTCAGAACATATTGGATACTAGGGATCAAGCCCTAACAAAACTAACTCGATTACATGATAAATCTCATCCAACCCATCACCGTCCACCAAGCCTACGAAGAAATTACTCACTCCCGGCGGTGGGCATCATGAAACTGGCAATGGAGGATGGTTGATCATGATGACGGCGTTGAATCCCCCCTCTCCTGAGCCCAGAACGTACTCCAAATCAGCCCTCCCGATAAAGAACGGGAGGTGGTGGCAGCTCCGTATAGTAAAATGTGATGATTCCTTTTTTCTGATTTTTTCTAGACGAATAGGTACTTATGGAGTTGGAGTTAGGGTTTTGGGAGCTGCCAGGGGCCCACAAGCCTGCCAGGCGCACCCTTGGGGCTTGTGGCGCCCTGGTGGCCCCTCTGGTATTTCTCTTCGCCAGTATTTTTTTATATATTCTGAAAATATTCTCTATAAATTTTTAGCTTGATCTGAAAACTATTTTCCGCACAAAACAACACCATGGCAATTCTACTAAAAACAACGTTAGTCCAGGTTAGTTCCATTCAAATCATGCAAATTAGAGTCCAAAACAAGAGCAAAAGTGTTTGGAAATATAGATACATTTGGGACGTATCACGCGTCCTACAACCTCTAGCTCCTCTAGGAGCACCAGTAGGCGGAGAAGCAGCTCGTTGTCGGTAGGGCGATCGCGCTGGATGCAGGCGTGCCGGAGCAGGCGGCGCTTCACGAGTCCTACTGCACCACCCACGAGATCCACCTCGACCACTGGCGTTGCCGCCACCGTGAGGCGAAACTAGAGGTCGCCTACAAGGAGTTTGATGAGTTGGCGGACGAGGTGTGGGGCCAGACCGACGACGAGTAGGACATCGTCAAGGCCGCGCCCCGCCACCACGACCATGATGTCGGCACATGTCGGTGTCAAAACCAGCGGATCTCGGGTAGGGGGTCCCGATCTGTGCGTCAAGGCCGATGGTAACAGGAAGCAAGGGACACAGATGTTTACCCAGGTTCGGGCCCTCTTGATGGAGGTAAAACCCTACTTCCTCCTTGATTAGCATTGAAGATAAGGGTAGTACAAGAGTAGATCTACCACGAGATCGTAGAGGCTAAACCCTAGGAGCTAGCCTATGATGGTATGATTGTAATTGTGATCGACCTTCTAAGGACCAACCTCTCCGGTTTATATAGACACCGGAGAGGGCTAGGGTTTACATGGAGTCGGTTACAAGAAAGGAAACACAATATCCGGATCGCCAAGCTTGCCTTCCACGCAAAGGAGAGTCCCATCCGGACACGGGCCGAAGTCTTGAGTCTTGTATCTTCACGCTTCAATAGTCCGGACGTTGTACACAGTCCGGCTGTCCGGATACCCCCTAATCCAGGACTCCCTCAGTAGCCCCTGAACCAGGCTTCAATGACGATGAGTCCGGCGCGCAGTATTGTCTTCAGCATTGCAAGGCGGGTTCCTTCTCCGAGTACTCCAAAGTAATTATCGAACACGTAGACCGTCTCCGGATCTGCAAGATGATCTTCACATGGCATAAATCTGATCTGTTGGCAATCTTCGTGCGTTGTGCCCGTGCATCGTGGCCTGGTCTAATGCGAACTGGCGTTTCTTACCCCACAACGACTCATGTTACGAGGCGGTTTTATTGGCATGTCCCGTCGAGGCAAAGATCGTGTTCCTCTTATTACGGGATTTTCCATTAATATGGGCGTGCGTGACCCCACGACGGCCATTGGTATAACTCCGTGTGTTTTTAGATAAGCCTCAAACGGTCACACCGAGGACTCTTAATATTCACCCTCTTTATAAAGGGGTCGAGGCTTATGCCTCTTTTCCACCTTCCTCGCGCCTTCTCGTACCTCACGTTCTAACACCCGAAACCCAAGTTTCGACACCCCAGATCCTCCAATATGTCCGGATCCGCTCCTCAGGGCCGACGGGTGGCCTCCTCGATTCAAAAGGAAGACATTGAGAGGCTTAGGGAGGTCGGATACCTGACTGCCGATATTCAGCACAGGCTTCCTGCTCCAGGGCAAGTCATCCCCACGCCGGAGCCTAATGAGTGTGTCGTTTTTGTCCCACACTTCCTCCGCAGCTTGGGCTTCACCCTCGACCCCTTTGTGAGGGGGCTCATGTTCTATTATGGGTTGGATTTTCATGATCTGGCTCCAAACTCCATCCTCCATATCTCGTCGTTCATCATCGTGTGCGAGGCTTTTCTCCATGTCACCCCACACTTCGGCTTATGGCTTAAGACCTTTAATGTGAAGCCAAAGATGATCGAGGGGCGACATGTGGAGTGCGGAGGCGCCGTAATAAGCAGGAACGTCGATGCCCCATGGCCAGAGGGTTCTTTCCCGGAAGTATCTGATGTATGGCAACGGAGGTGGTTTTATGTCACGGCTCCCAGAGGCACGAAGTGGGTGGCCGCTCCCGAGTTCCGCTTGGGCCCCCCGTCACAGCTAGCGTCTTGGACCGACATAGGGCGGAATTGGGGGCCCTCCGGTGATGTACCAGTACTACAGAATCGCATCCAGGAGCTTCTTGACAGGGACATTAACCTTGTCAGCATAATCCAAGTGATGCTAATTCGACGGATGTTGTCGTGCCAACGTCGGCCTCTCCGGATGTGGGAGTTCAATCCAGAGGGTCCGCGGACTGTCAAGCACTTCTTCGGCTTGAAGCTCGAGGAGATGTGCAAATTATTCTTCGGACAGAAAGTAGAGTGTCCGGACACCACCGAGGATGCGGGCCTAAGCTGCAATCGCCTAGATACCCAAGTAAGTGATCTTGACACCGGACACCTTGTTTTGAGTTTATCATAGTTGTTTATTCTGAAAATCATCCATGGCCAGGAATGGCTCAGCAAGGCGGAGAGAATCTAGTGTCCGGCGCCACTTCCTGAAGGTTCGCCTGGTCCCACCGTGGCCAAGATGCTTGATCGGGTACTCAGCAGGATGCCCTCGGGGAAAGACAAGGGGAAGAACGAAGAAACCGAACCCCACACGCTACACATCTGAACCGGGGGAATTGTTACCTCCCCTAAGGAGGATAGTCGGGAAAGGGAGGCTAAGGCCTCCTCCCTGCGCGGGAAGAAGAGGGCTGCCTCCGAAGACTTGGAGGCGGAGATGCCCAAACCAGGGAAAAATACATCCCCAGGGGGCCTTGTCCCGACGGGCACCCTCACCGCATCATGCCCTCCAATGGGCCAGCACTCCACCGAGCTGTAAGTCAATTTACAATCCAAAGGTATTGTGTTTATCCTAGGCCAATAACCAGGATTCAACTTTTTGCAGTCCGGCCAGCAGCTCTTCTCAACAGGGTTCGTCTTCGGGGGACCTTCCTCCGGAGATGATGGAAAGCGAGACCCCACCCACCTCTCCGACTCATGAAGCGGGCGACGCCAAGGTGTCATCACGGAGGAGTCTGGATCTGCTGAAGCCGAAAGCCAATACATCAGCCGCCCTGAATCCGGAGCGTTTGGCTCACACGGGGGGCGATGGGAAGGGTCCGGCGCAGTTCAATGTCTGGCCGGACGTACTGACGGGCTTACTGGAGCGAGCTGCGCTCTCGGAGGAGCACCGCTCGTTAATGAGCGCAATGCTCAAGAAGATTTCATCCGCTACAAGCGGTTTGAATGAAGCATTCACAAGCCTGCTCAAAGGCTTTGAGGTACGTAATGAAGAATACACTATTTCTTTGGCTATGAAGCACGCGCTAGGTGTGCTCCTATAGATAGTAGCCCCTGAGACTCTGGTTGCCCGCCCTAGGCGGCAAACGGGGGATCATAAACCAATGATTGTGTTGTAAATATGTGCAGGTGCCTGTAGGTCCGGACGCCGGCCAGTCCATTGAAGTTTCCGAACTAACGAGGCAAATTGGGTCGATTGATGCCAATATCACGCTGGTGAATGAGCGGCTGGACAAATCACAAGGTATGTGTCATGCCTTCCCTTGTATAGGAAAATATGAAGGTGGCATGATATTGATGTAATATGTTTGGACTGCATATGGTGCTGCTGCCGTGGAGGCCGTGAGGGCGGAACTTGCTCAAGCCAAGGAACAAGCTCGGGTGAGCAATGCGGCTGCCCTAAAGGCGGCCGAGGAATTGAGGGCCGAACAGGCTGCTCATCGCCGAAGCGAGGAAACGATAGCCGAAATGGCTATTGAGTTAAAAAATGCCGCTGACCGGTATGAGCTCCTTAAAAAGGAACATGAGGATAATTTGGCCAAACTGAACAAAGCACTGAATGCCACCAAGGAAATCCGGACCGAGCTCAGGGGTGTGCGGGAGGAGCTTCGACAGGCCGATGAAATCGCTGCTGGGGGCTCCTATTTGCTGCGGACAAAAAATTTTGATCCGAAGTACGCTCCCCTGGATGGACGCTGGAGTCCTGCGGACGCATATGCAGATTTGGCGAAGAGTGCAGCTGATGTTGCCGACTTCTTCAAAGGTCAATGTGACAAGGAAGTGGAGAAGCTTTTCTGGTCGCAATTCCATGCTCCCACTCGCCTGCTGCCGTTAAGTGACAAGATGGCTGCTGTAGCGGAGCTTCACAGGCTGTCCGGGCTTGCAATGCGGTCTGTAATAGACCATCTTTGGCCAAAGGGGCCTAAGCCGGATAGTTACTTTCGTTTGGTGCAACAGTTCCTTGGGGCCGTGCCTCGGATCGATGCCCGCGTTAAAGCCTATTGGACGGATATGGATGACACCATTATAGCGGCCCAGGATCCGGTGGGGGGCCAATATTCGACCGAGCACTACTTGGCGCAAGTCACAGAAGGTGCCCGCCTAATAGAGGTGCAATGCTCGAAGAATGTCTTGTTCGAATGATGAAATTATTGTAAAAACAATGTTTACTTTGATTATGAGGCTATATTTATACTATTTGCCTGAGAATATGATTATGTCCCCTGTACGGCCGTTTATATATATGTATATATAAATATGTAATCCAAAAGTTAGCAGTCGTTGGCTTCAGCCCCCACGCATACAATGTGGGGGTGTTCACGAAGAAATATGCTTAATCACACTTGATCCAACGTCTTGGTCCATTAAGGAGGTGATCGCACGTCGAACTAGGCAACCGGACTATATAGCTGTAACACTTTCGCTTAGCCGTGGGAGTCTAACATTGGGGCTACTATGTAGCCCCTGGTACTTTCGCGTGCATCCGTATATGGGCGCGCATGTACATGACCGGGAAATGGCCCTTCGTTAATGCGGAGGAATCCTAAAGATTCCACTGAGGCCTCGAGTGGTTGAACAGTCTCTCGCTGCATCATGACAGTCAGTTTTCGGCTTTCTCTACTGAGGTGCTCATCCAGAATAACCAGGGCACAATCGTAGTAGTTCTCCTTTGGCCACCTTAGCCGATAATAACGTAACATAAGGCGGCAAACCCAGGAGCCGGGCAAACCCAACATTTGACCAAAGACATGATTCGGAGCTGATGCATATAAGGCCTAACCCGTGACGCCGAACACTCCCGAAGGTATTCGGACTTGATAATAGATGATGGGCTCAAGAATGCCTATTCATTATAAACCCTGTGTTCCCAGGTATGTGCGTTAATCTGTCGTGGCGGAATGCCAAAAACGGCAGTATCCTCTGTGGGTATGGAACCCATGGGATGGTTAAACAACAAGAGGCAATAGAAAAGGTTTACACAGGGGCTTAATCTAAAAAGAAACTTGTTGAACGGGCCCTGCTGCACGTCTGCGCATTTGTCTCCGTTGTGCCATATCTTGGAAGGGTATCGCACGGACGTTGTATGTGGAAAAAGAAAACTCATAGGAGGTTACAACGTTAGTACGCGATGGATAGTAAAAGTGTAAGCTGTTGGCCTGCCAATAAGGTTGAGCCAAGTGTGGGGCTTTATTAGGTAGTTATAGCCCCTGGTATCTGCTATAGGATTACATATACGGTGCCCTGGTTCGATCTGGGCTACCGGACTCGTCTAACCGTGTCCATGGTCTTAACGACCAGTCATATTTTTTTTATGTTGGAGGTCGCTTATAGTCCAGCCGCGAGGTCCGTCGCGTGTTCCTCTGCGCATGACGAGCGCTCTATTATTCCGCTGACGGTGATGACGCCACGTGGACCGGGCATCTTAACTGTAAGGTAGCAATAGTGCGGCAATGCGTTGAAGCGGGTGAAGGTCGTTCTTCCGAGCACTGCGTGATAGTCGCTTTGGAAGGGTGCGATGATGAAGAGTAGTTCTTCGCTTCTGGAGTTGCCTGGAGAGCCGAATGTTACCTCTAGTATGACGGAGCCCCTGTTGTAGGCTTCGACGCCTGGTATCACCCCTTCAAAGGTGGTGTTGCTTTGGCTGATTCTGGATGGGTTTATCCCCATCCTGCGGACAGTGTCCTCGTATATTAAATTGAGACTACTGCCGCCGTCCATGAGGACCCGGGTGAGACGGTATCCGTCGATCATTGGGTCAAGCACCAAGGCCTCTGATCCACCGCGCCGAATACTAGTCCGGCCATCCAAGTGACCGAAAGTGATCGGATAAGACATCCAGTAGTTAGGTGTGGGTATGATGGGATCTATATCATGCGCGTCTCTATGCGCGCGTTCGTGCCATCTCATGGATGTATGAGTTGCGTGGATCATGTTTACTGTTTTAACCTCTGGCGGGAATTTTTTCTGTCCCGCAGTGTTCGGCTGGCGAGGTTCATCCTCGTCCTCACTTGGTGTTTCCCTTCCCTTGTGTTTGGCATTCAATTTGCCGACTTGCTTGAAGACCCAGCACTCTCTATGCGTGTGGTTTGTAGGCTTGTCAGGGGTGCCATGGATTTGGCACAATCTGTCTAGGACTCTATTCAGTCCGGACGGTCCCTCTTTACTGCCTTTAGATGGCTTATTTTGCTGATTAGGTCGAGAGCCCCTGAATCCGGCATTAACTGTTGTGTTATTCGGGCTCTCTTCCTTGTTTTCGCATTTATTTTTATTACGTTGTGGCTTCCCGTTGCCATCCCTTATTTTGGATGTGTTGGGGGCTTTTGGACTATGTGACTTAAATCGTCAGCATCCAGAGGCCGGACAAAAGTCCCTTGAAAATTGGCCCTGAAGGCGTCTTCGAGTTCTTCCCAACTCCCAATTGAATTTTCGGGGAGGCTTTTCAACCAGCGTCTAGCTGGTCCCTTTAGTTTGAGGGGAAGATATTTGATGGCGTGGAGGTCATCCCCGCGAGCCATATGTATATGTAGGATAAAGTCCTCTATCCATACCCCTGGGTCTGTCGTTCCGCCGTATGCCTCTATGTTCACAGGTTTAAAGCCCTGTGGAAATTCGTGGTCCAGTACTTCATCAGTAAAGCACAGGGGGTGAGCAGCCCCTCTGTATCTGGACGTATTGTGGCATGCCGTCAGCTGTTGTTGTGTTCGGTGTTTATTCCGAACTAGTATTTGGTTGGTGTAATCGTTGTGGTGACCATAGTCCCTCGCCAGGGTGTGTCCTTTAGATCCGTAGATGGACCTAGCTACGCCAGCTTTCCTATCTAGGTGCTCACGTAGGTCGTGTGCGGCATCTGTAGCTACTTTGTTGCGGTTATGGAGTGGTGCGTCTGGTCTCCTGGTCATGTTACTCTTTGGTGGAACGGCCTCGTCATCGAATTCTGGCAGTATCTTGCGTTTTGGGTAGCTCTTTGTATGGCGATCGTCGCCATATCTTTCTTCAGTGTCAAGCACTTTGTTCCATCTGCGATTGAGTGTTTCCTGTGCGGCTTTAAGTCGTTGCTTCTGCTTCTTCATACTTCTCGCTGTGGCCATAAACTTTCTGTGGAGGTTATCTCATTCCACGCATTCTTCCGGAATGATGAATGCGTCATCATCCGGACTGTCTTCTTGTCCTGGGCCGGTTTGATGAACTCGTCCCTCTGGATCATTGTCTTCGGGCGTCTGCTCCGAACTGTGTTTGCGTGACCTGGTTCGTCCTGCTCCATCGCTGGTTCCGTATGGTCGTTGTTGCCTTCGGGGTTGACCGGAGTATCGATCCTTCTGGCGCTCTTGCTGGTATTTTTACTGTTGCTGGACTTGGAACGGCGTCTGCGCCGTCGCTTTGGCTTTTGCTCGGGGGTTTTATCTTCTGGGTTGTCACCGTCGTCCTCCTTGGGTGTATCCACCATGTATATATCGTGTGATGAGGCGGAAGTCCGGCGCCCCATAGGTTCTGAATCTTCTCCCAAATCGTCGTCCATACCGTCGATGGCTTCAGAGTCGAAGCCAAGCGCGTCGGTTAAATCATCAACCGTGGCTATGAAGTGGGTGGTGGGTGGGCAGCGAATCTCGTCGTCGCCTGCTTCCCACTAGAGCCGGACATAGTTCGGCCGAAAACCTCGTGACAAAGAGAGAGACTTTAATGAGTTCAGCATGTCGCAAAAGGGCGAGTGCTGAAAGATGTCCGCAGCGGTGAACTCCATTACCGGATCCCAACCAGGTTCCGCGGGCACGGGAACGCGCGGACTGGATCCTACAACCAGATATGAATCCGGGGATCTGGAGTCACAGGCATCCTCAGAAGCGAGGCCTGTGTTCGGCTCCACCGCCGATGAGGGTACGGCTTGCGGGGCGGGGTCCATCCCTCCGTCCCTAGGCAACGCAGCCTGCTTCGGATTTGAGTCTAGGGCTACTGCAGGGGTGATATCCCGAGCGTTGTCCGACAGCAGGTCCAGGCCACGCTTGCCGTGACTGTCCGGTGCTCCTGGCGCGGGCCCGAATCCGTCGGAGATCAAGTCTCCGCGGATATCCGCTGTGTAGTTCAGGTTTCCGAACCTGATTTGGTGGCCAGGGGCGTAGCTGTCGATCTGCTCCAGATGGCCAAGCGAATTGGCCCGCAGTGCGAAGCCACCGAACACGAAGATCTGTCCGGGGAGGAAAGTCTCACCCCGGACCGTGTTGCTGACGATGATTGGAGGAGCCATCGAGCCTTGCGGCGACGTCACAGAGGAACTCTCAATGAAAGCACCAATGTCGGTGTCAAAACCGGCGGATCTCGGGTAGGGGGTCCCGATCTGTGCGTCAAGGCCGATGGTAACAGGAAGCAAGGGACACAGATGTTTACCCAGGTTCGGGCCCTCTTGATGGAGGTAAAACCCTACTTCCTGCTTGATTAATATTGAATATAAGGGTAGTACAAGAGTAGATCTACCACGAGATCGTAGAGGCTAAACCCTAGGAGCTAGCCTATGATGGTATGATTGTAATTGTGATCAGCCTTCTAAGGACCAACCTCTCCGATTTATATAGACACCGGAGAGGGCTAGGGTTTACATGGACTCGGTTACAAGAAAGGAAACACAATATCCGGATCGCCAAGCTTGCCTTCCACGCAAAGGAGAGTCCCATCCGGACACAGACCGAAGTCTTGAGTCTTGTATCTTCACGCTTCAATAGTCCGGACGTTGTACACAGTCCGGCTGTCCGGATACCCCCTAATCCAGGATTCCCTCAGCACATCCGTGGGTGCCGCTGGCAGCGAGAAAGAGTAGTGCATGGTAGGTCGCCGCCGCTCGGGTCCCAGGAAGGCCACCGCTCTTCCCCTCTCCTGAAGCGATGCTTGGCAGGCTGATGATCGTCGGCCTATTAGCCGCTCAAGCTGCGGTGGTAGAGGCTGCGGAGGCAGAGCTGGAGAGCGTAGAGGCGAAACTGGAGAAGGCAAAGGCAAGTGTCGGAGCTTCAATTCTCGGGGCTCATGGACGGACATGGGAACGGGCGCCGGCAATCATTTAGGTTAGGTTTAGAATAGAAGTTTGTCCGGAATTATGCCTCCAGAGTTGGACGAGCTCCGCTTTTAGTTGAAGTATGTCTGAAATGTAATGAATTTCATCCGATTTATGTGAAATCTGCTATATTTGCATGAATCTCTTCTGAATTTTAATGAAATCTACTCGGTTTGCATGAATTTTGTCCGATTAGTTTGAACAGTTGATGAAATGTATGGGGCAACATTGAATGGCGGCCTCCGACATTAGTGTCCGCGGACAGATGCCGAAGAAATTTACGGGTCAACATTGGAGATGCCCTCTAAGAGAGGGAATTAAAGTGAGTGAGAGTGAGCAACACATAGTAGAAGAAAAACAATTGTGAAACTGAGCTAAGTTTGGTCGACTTGTGGCAGCGGGTGTGGCTGATACGGATCAGGGGGCCTTCATACGATGCACCAGGTGGGGGCAGTAATGCCAGTTTGCCACCGTAGTAACCTGGTGCCGGCCCGTGCTCCTGTAAGTAGTTAGAGCATCTCCAGTCGCGCCTCCAACAGCCTCCCCCAGGTGATTTTTTAGTGCCGGCGCCCAAAAATCGGCCCAAACGCGCCCCCAGGAGCCTGTTTTTGCCGGTTTGGTTCGAAACGGGCTCCGGTGGACCCATGCCGAACCCGGTGCGCTGGCTCGCGCCAGGGCAATCAATATTGGCATGAACAAACTACGGGCCCGTCGAGTCAGCGACCCCCGCCTCGTCGTCCTCACACCACCTCCGTTTCCCATGGTGAACCAATGCCAAGGCTGCCGCTGGTCAGCCTTCCATTGATTCCTTACGGGCGACGTGGCGACGCCCCCTCCCCCCGCCTGCCGCCATGCGTACACACTGCACCCACCCCCGGCCGCTATATAAAGCAGCGCATCCCCTCGCATGTGGCCGCACCCCACCCACAACCGCCGAGCTCTTCCTCTCTTTCCCCGTGCGTAGCCGCCGCCGACGTTCCTCCCCTCTCTCCCCATGCCCAGCCGCGAAGATGGGCGAGAGGTTCCCCGGCGATGGGGTGGCGGCCAATGGCTTCAGCCGCCGCTCGTTGCACGAGTGGGTAGCCTACTTGTTGTTCGAGGCCAATGTCCCGACGCCTCCCGACATGCGCGCGCCGGGGCGGTGGAAGCTCAGCGCCGGTGGCGTCCCCATCTCCCCGCTGCCCGACGTCACCGCACACGCCGACTACTTCGCCGACGACGTCGACCAGGTGCGGGCGCCGCTGACGGAGGAGCAGCGGGCCCTCCCGCAGTACACCACCGGCAACCACGAGGCATGGGCGGCGTACTTCCAGCGTCGGCAGGCGGAGCGGCTGGCCTCCACCAACAACGCGTCGGTGGTGCGGGGTACCAACAACAGCGACGGCCGCCGCCTATGGTGGGGCGCCCCCGGCCGCACGCTCCACGCCGTCCTCCAGCACCTCGAGGGCGGCAACGAGCCACCGTTGACGTACCCTGCCGCCCCGGTCCCCCGCCGGAGCGGCGGCCAATGGATGCTGAGGACGGTCGGATCCTCTTCTTCCTCCTCCCACTCCTCCTCCCACTTCTCCGGGTCATCGGCGTTGTTCAGTGTCAAGCCCGAGCCCACGGCGAAACCGCTCGGTCGGCGCACCCGCAGCGCCGGCATCGTCATCAATGAGGGCGGGCGCGCCTCCTCCTCGGCTCCTCCCCACGTCGTCAAGCCGAAGACAAAGTTGGGTCTCGCCGCCGTGAAGATGGAGCCAGGGCTCGCAGGCGTGAAGATGGAGCCAGGGCTTGACGACGAGGCAGCCTTGAAGTGGGCGCACAAAGACTGGGCGCAAACAGAGCTAGAGCGCCAGTGCCTCGCCCTAGAGCAGTTCACCACTCGGCGCCGTGGCCGCAATGAGGGAGGCGTTGTTGTCCTCGACGACGACAGCGACGACGACGCGCCACCACTGGTCTGCGAGGGTGACCCCGGGCAGGGGTCTAGCAGAGGCGGCTGCGTGAAGGAGGAGAAGGACGACAAGGACAATGGCTGCGGCGGCGACAGCGGCGACTTCGCGTCTCTCAGCGCGTTATTTGGCATGTAGTCGCGGCCTCTTGTGTTTTTTTCTAAGTATTTTATCTATGTAAAAAACTATTTCAGTTCGCCGAATTTTAGTCGAATTAATGTTCAAAAAAGTTTAAAACAGGCGCCTGGGGCCGACCCCGAGGGTGTCAGCCGGGAACCCGATCACCCCTAGGCCGATTTTAGCGCTTGTTCGCCCCCAAGCGGCGATTTTTCGAGCCACCTAGGAGGCCAACGGCTGGAGATGCTCTTAGGGCCCTCCTAGCGAAGTGTGGCTGTGGTGATGGTTCAATGGAGCTGGTACCGGTAGGATCAACAAAACAAAAGAGTACTTCTGATTTTATGAAAGGAAGAAATACCATTGAGCAGTTTGTGCCTGGCCGGATGGCGGTGATGGTCCATGAAGGCGACAATTGAGAGGCGTGGCAGGGCCACGCTGCGAGAAATGGTTGCGCCGGGCAGCGGAGCATGGCGATGAGGGCAAGGAGTCATTTGCTAGGCATGAAGATGGGGAAAAGGAAGAGGCGGGATGGTTCGGCCCGACGCATGGGATCAAATTAATTATGTTCTGCCTAGGTACATGCGCCTGGAGTCATTTCTTTATGGGTTAGGCCAACTCCAGCATGACCTCAAATGGTATGGTCGCATCCGTTTGAGAGTAAACAGACAAACGTCCGTTTTTCGTCCACTTTCGATCCATTCTCGGCTTAACTTTGGGTCGCATTTGCGTCAAAACGGACACGCGCGGACGGGCGGGGCACGGGTTCTTGTCCCCCTGACCCGCCCGTCGGGGACACAACCCACTTTTCTCTTCCCCTACCCACCCTCCGCCCTCCGTCCCCCGCCATCGCCGCCATCATCCCGTCTGTACGCTATTTTCCCTGTCGCGTCGCTTTCCTGCAAGGTCGTCCGAACCATGACCACGCCATGCCATAGCCGGCCCATGCCAGCGTTTCGGAGGAGCTTTTGCAAGCATTTGTGGTTCTTTTTGCCAATGCAAGAGAAGCTACGGCTACCGGCACCGCCCATCGACCCCAACAACTTTCGGCAGGCGCTGCATAGCCACAGGGCACTCGCGCCCTGCCAACGCCAACCTTGCTTTGCTGCCTTGGAGGGGAGCTCGAGGTGCTCTTTCCTATCGTGTCTCCTCCACGACCACAAGGTGTTCAATGCTTTGCTCACAAGGTACCATGGATAATGGGGATGAGTATTTCTTTCACAACTTCATTTGTTCATTGGATGATTCATACTCGGATGACGAAGACCTTGTGGTTGCTGCATTGGTCGTCAATGACCACATTGGTAGGCAACGACCTTGGTTCAGGGGATCAATCCCGGGTCATGCTCCGGCCTTGAATGCAATAGGGAGAGCGGCCACGCCCTACTCTATGTCGATTACTTTGAGAATATCACACTCTTCAAACCATATCAATTTTGTCGCCGCTTCCGAATGAGGAGACATGTGTTCGGCCGTATTTGGGAGGGAGTGGTAGGATATGACCATGCTTTGAGTGCAAAGAGGATGCCTTTGGAAAGCCTGGTTTCTCCTCTTATCAGAAATGCACGGCGGCTGTTCGCATGCTTGCATATGGAATTCCTGGGGATCTTGTGGATGAGTGAATCCACATGTCTCCTGCCAATGTATAGCTTCTGCAAGGCCGTGGTGGCAGTGTTCGGCCCTGAGTACCTGAGAGAGCCAACTACCGCTGATACAGAAAGGTTGTTGACGATCAATGCCGAGAGGGGCTTTCCAGGCATGCTTGGTAGTATAGAATGTATGCGCTGGAAGTGGAAGAACTATCCATTTTCTTGGCAGGGGCAGTACAAGGGGCACGTGAAAGGTGCCACGGTCATACTAGAAGTGGTGGCTTCACAAGATCTGTGGATATGGCATTCTTTCTTCGGCATGGCTGGTTCTCACAATCATATCAACGTGATTCAGGGTTCTCCAGTGTTCGCAAGGCTTGCAGAAGGACACTCCCCAGAGGTCAACTTTGAGATCAATGGCCACCATTACAACAAGGGATATTACCTAGCTGATGGTGTCTATCCTCAATGGTCAACTCTTGTGAAGACAATACCCAATCCGCAAGGAAAGAAGAGACGGAGATTTTCCCAAATGAAGAGAGTGCTAGGAAGGATGTGGAGCGTGCTTTTGGTGTGCTTCAATTTCGATGGGGTATCGTCCAAAATGTTGCATTGACATGGAGCACTCATAAGCTTTGGGAGGTGATGAGTGCTTGTGTGATCATGCACAACATGATCATGGAGGATGAGCATGGTGATAGCATCTACGACCAAGGGTTTGATTTTCAAGGTGAAAATGTGGAGCCTGAGAACCAACAACCTGCAACCTTTGAACAACTTGCCCAATTTCATCGTTTGAACGATTTCCTTGTTCATGACAATCGTTTATTATCCATGCTATAATTGTATTGATTGGAAACTCAAATACATGTGTGGATGCATAGACAAAACATGTCCCAAGTGAGCCTCTACCAGACTTGCTCGTTGATCAAAGATGGCTATGGTTTCCTGGCCATAGACATGAGTTGTCATTTGATAACGGGATCACCTCATTAGGAGAATGTTGTGATGGACAAGACCCAAACTATAAGCATAGCATATGATTGTATCAAGTTCATTGCTATCGTTTTCTGGATGTCAAGTATCTGTTCGTATGACCATGAGATTATGCAACTCACTGACACCGTAGGAGTACCTTGTGCGTATCAAACGTCGCAACACAACTGGATGACTATAAAGATTCTCTACAGGTATCTCTGAGGGTGTCTGTTGAGTTGGCATAGATCAAGACTGGGATTTGTCACTCCCTAGGACGGAGAGGTACCTTGGGGCCCACTCGGTAATACAACATCACAATGAGCTTGCAACCAATGTGACTAAGGAGTTAGTCACGGGATCTTGTATTGCGGAACAAGTATAGAGACTTGCCGGTAACGAGATTGAACTAGGTATGGAGATACCGACGATCGAATCTCGGGCAAGTAACATACCGATGGACGAAGGGAACTGCATACGGGATTAGTTGAATCCTTGGCATCGAGGTTCGGCCGATAAAGATCTTCGTAGAATATGTAGGAACCAATATGGACGTCCAGGTCCCGTTATTGGTTATTGACCATAGAGGTGTCTCGGTCATGTCTGCATAGTTCTTGAACCCGCAGGGTCTACACACTTAGTGTTTGGTGACGATCTAAGTATAATTGAGTTATTATGTTCATGACCGAAGGTTGTTCGGAGTCCCGGATGAGATCCCGGACATGACGAGGAACTCCGGAATGGTCTGGGGGTGAAGATTTATATATAAGATGAAGGGATTCAGATTCCGGAAGTGTTCCGGGAGGTACCGGATTTCGTCGGAGAACCGAAAAGAGTTTCGGGGGGGCCGGCAAGTGTTGGGGGGCCTCATGGGCCAAGGCAAGGGGAACACCAGCCCACAAGGGGCTGGGCGCCCCATTTGGCTTGGGGGCCAAGCCACCCTAGGGTTTCCCTAGGGGCGCCCCCATCTGGTGGTCGCCGCACCCCCTAGGGGAAACCCTAGGGAGCCCCCCTCCTCCCTTCCCCCTATATATAGAGGTGTAGAGGGAGGGCAGCCGAACCCATCATTGCCATGGTGTTGTCCTTCCTCTCCCTCATAGTTTCCTTCTCTGCTAGGCTTGGCGAAGCCCTGCTGAGATCGCTCCACCACCACTGCCACAACGCGGTCGTGCTGCCGGAGAACTCGAGCTACTACTTCACCATCGCTCACTAGATCAAGGAGGTGAAGGTGTCATCAAGTCGTACATGTGTTGAATACGGAGGTGTCGTCCGTTCGGCGCTTGATTGGGAGTTCATGGACGGATTGTGATTGGATCGCGAAGATGTTCGACTACATCAATCGCGTTTGTTCACGCTTCCGCTTAGCGATCTACAATGGTGTGTAGATCCAATCTCTCCACTCGTAGATGTGCATCTCCTAGATTGATCTTGAGCGTAGGAAAAATTTTGTTTCCTATGCAACGTTCCCCAACAGGCCTTACCGGTTCGCTCTCTCTCCTCCTTAATTGAGTTGCCACGTCCGATTTTTGCTTATGTTACAAGCTTAGCACCTGTACAAGGTGGAGTATCTGATGGGGCCTGCGGCGGGGCATAGTTTGGATGGGGATTTTTTTTAGAACACAATATATACACAGACGCTCATATATATGCGCATGCACTCTTCCCTATAACACACATGCAGACCCTATCCCTATAAATACATCCAAGATAATGTGCCGGCATATCATCTTAAGATTAACAAAGTCACCACAGACACCTTGTAGTCGACGGGAACGTCTCCTTTCACTGAACGTGCATCACCAAAAATCCTGAAATAAAATCAAAAATAATGCAAGCACCATGATTTAAACCCTGAGAGCATCTACAGCCGGACTTGGCAAATCCGGCCCCTCAAACGCCTGCGGACGCACCTGGACGCGTCTGCGGGAACTGACCGGGCACTCCTCAAAAAATGCAATCCACATCCGGACACCTCAATTACCATATCTCAGATCCATACAAAGTCATGCAACTACGTCGACGCACACGCATCGTCCGGCTACTCCATCGCACTACACTTAACATGACATCGGACTACCAAAATTTGGCATGTTTGGCTGTGGTGGAGTTCATCCACGGCTGCCTTTGCCCTTCCCGGCGCCCTTGCCGTCCTTCTAGCGGATGTACCGGTCGAAGACGCAGTACAGATCGAGCCGGATCTACTCGCCGCCGGAGCTATCCTCGCTGGAGTTGTCCTCCTTCTCCTCCTTCGGTGGCAGCCCGGCCATGGCACGGACCACCCGATTCTGCTCTCGGGCGAGGGCGCGCGTGTTCCTCCACTGTCGTTTCTTCAAAATGCGGGCCCGGATGGCTTCCTCCTCTGCGGCCGCCCGCCCCGCCGCATCATCCGCCTCCGTCGCTGTCATTTCCGCCGCCATACGGGCCTCGGCGACCCTTATCCTCTCCTTCCCACGGCGGGCCACCCGTTCTCGATGGAACTCATACTCTGCCCGACCGGTGATGGGAAAGGACAGGTGTTCCGGCCGGGACCGCGAGCATCCAGCACCAGAGGACGCGAGTGCCCGGTGAGCCGACGCTATGGTGTCGTGGTGGACGGATCCGTCCATCTGCCGGGCGTTGTCCTCCCGGAAGCAGCGGAGTGCAATGCGGACAGCCATTGCCTCCTCCAACCCACACGAGATGACACCCCAACCGACGGATCCGGACTGGTCGGAGTCTGATCCGCTGCCTGCCATGGCCGAAGCGCCGGAGGAGAGCTCGGGTGGCGGAGGGGAGTGGAGTGAAGTGGCTAAGATTTGCTCCGGCGAGAGAATGGGGATGAAGTGGGGTCAGACGGGCCAGCATGGGTCGGGCCCGACGTGGCGGGCATGCCCGGGCGCCCCCATATCTGCCCCATATTTGGGCTAGATATGGGGGGTGCCGGTCAACCTGGGCGTTTGAGGCCCCTTTGAGGCGTTCGTCTACGTCGAAAAAACGTGACCGGTCAGTGACCGGGCAGCCCGCCCGGGCGTATGAGACGGCTTTGAGAGGTCCGGTTGTAGATGCTCTGATAGGCTGAGTATGCCACTCTCCTCCTAGCCATCCATTGGCTTGTGTGTTTCGAAGGTTTTGGGTCGACAAACAGTGCGGCCGAAAATGCAGCGTGCATGCTGGGACTGCGGGGCAAAACTTCAATGAAGCGTTGAGCATTCAATGTATTCACACCAGCTACCGTTTTCGCGAGATTGTGACAGCTTGTTCGGGACGAGGATCCTCTGCCGTGCGGCAGGGTACCGTTCGGCCACTGACAGGTGGGCCCGCTGGGAATCAGGCCCACACGTCAGTGCCCCCAACGGCATGTGCAGTACGTCAGGGGAGCTGCTTCCGCTTGTTCGAGTGTTTTCTCCTAGCCGTGGTAACGCCAGTATGTAGATTATCATCAATAATGGGCAGGGGCGGAGGCAGGATTGGAGCTTAACCGGGGCCGAACATGGTGATTCTCACTTAGAGGGGGGCCAAGAAAGCTAATTTTGTCTAAACTAGCCTTAAGTACAAAATCATTCGTATTGTATAATGTCATGGGGGGGCCAGGGCCCTGCTGGTCCCCCTAGCTCCGTCACTGATAATGGGGTTTGGTGTAGGATAGGAGTACTGTGGCCGGAACAAATTATACTCCCTCTGTAAATAAACGTTTTGATTACTAGTGATGATCAAAACGCCCCGTTCAGTGGGCTTATTTGTGTGACTAGCTAGTTTCGTGCCCACGCGCGTAAGAGCAACTCTAGTAGATGTCCAAAAATGTGTGCCGCAAAGATAGTATACGGCTCTCCCTAAAACGATTTTGCACGATCTCAGGGTAGCCGGCAGAACAGATAAGCTAAAACGTACTGCATATTTAAAATCTAGTTCGCGCTAAAAAGTTTGAGCAACACAACTGGAGTTCATCATAAATCATAGTACATAGCATAAATAGCATAGATCAAACTAAATTTAACCTAAGGAAGGCCGGGTCATCAGTCCTCGACGCCGACGTAGAACGCCTCCGCCGACCTCCGGCAAGAATGGGTGTGCACATGGCCTTCCTTGGTGACGGCGAGCCTTTCTGTTGTGCCATCTTCTCCGGCCGCCTCCGCGCGCTGCGTGACGAGCAGCTCCTCATCCGTGTCTGAGCACCTCTTGGTGTGCGGGAAAAGCGCTTCGTCAAGCTCGTGGAAGCAGGAGCTGCCGGTCTCCATGTCATGTCGGGGGAGCTTGCGCGGCGGCGGGCGGCCCCCATGCCCGCAAGCACCTCCAGCCATGGATCTGTAGGGAAAGGAAAGAAATGGGCGGATTCGCTTGCCAGAGAAAACAAAGGAGACGGCGGAGGGGCGGAGCGTATGCAAGAAGCGAACCCTAAAATGCCCAGACCCATAGATGTAGCTGCGGAGAGGGCAATTTGCAGACCGCTTGTATATTTTTTAACGGTCGGATGATTTTTACTGGACTTGTTTGGGGCCGAAAAAGGCCAAAAAGATAAAACCGCCGGAATTATAAGGGGCGGTGAGAATATAGCATATCTGCTAGAGTTGCTCTAAAGCTCCGGGTGCTAGTGGATAGTGTGTTGTTGGCATGGGCTGGTCGATAACTAATAATTGCTGCAGAGAAGACTTCAGAGCGTGTCTCATAAATGAATCGTGAGGCCCCGTTCGGTATACAGGTCAGAAAAACAAAAGAATATAAAAAAGTACATGAATGGAGTTGGTTGTACAGTGCAATTTTGCGTGACCCAAAACAGACGAAAGGGAAAAGGAGAGGTGTTCGTTTGATTGGAAACCTTGTGTTCGTACTAGTAATGCAATAATATATAATATTGTATTCATTGCATGCCGGTTTAGCTTCTCTCACCGCCATGTGAAAGTAATTTTTTATTCAGCTTTGCACGGTGGCTGCCTCAGGCCTCCGCCCAAAAAAGAGACTAGACCAGATTTACACAATCCTTTGGAATGACCACTATGAGCGAACCTTTTCATAGGGGTAGATGTTTTCTTTGATCCAAACGCTACCAAGGGAATTAAAACTATGGAATGGACATTCCATTCCTCAGGAAAAGTTTCAAAATCCTGTGAAGCGAACACATCCTAAGTCAGAAACAGGGGAACAGATCAGCTCGGTACAGTTCCTGCTACTAGGTGGGTGTGTTCGGTCAAAAATGCGTTTGGTTCGATCATGATGCGGCAGGACGGGCGGGATATGCACATCAATGAACCCCGGTGCGAAGGAGTATTCGGCAAACGCTGTTATACACATTCAGATTTCACTGTGAATAAATATTTCATACACAGAAACTCAACCTTACGCAAACATTCAGACAAATCTTCTTTTGCTAAATCCTGAGCGATAATATCTTTGTATCAAAGCAGTAGATGTGCATACACTATCCCTACAAGAACTAAGAGTAATGCTCATAACCTTCAGGTTCCTTCAAAAATTCAGAGTACTGAGCAGGCTCCTGTAACTTGCCTTGCCAAGTTAGGACGCTAACATAGCCCATATCTACCGCACAAATCAGATCCGATGGCTCTCTTTTTTCCAGTACTACTCTTGCCGCTGTTGCCTCGCCCTCGATTCAGGCGGCCGCTGCCTCTCGCTGATCTATGCCGCCGCTGCCCCTCCCTTTATTCAGGCCACCGTTGGTCACCATCAAGGACAAGGGCGAGCTGGGTCGAGTTGATGGGTGCAGCGAGAGATAGGGCCGCACGGAGGACAGGGCATGGTTGGATGGTCTCGTGTGCAGAGGAGAACCAACAGGAGACGGAGGAACTCGGACGGCTGAGGAGGCGGCGAACTCACGGGGAAGAAGGTAGCGCAGCAACGTCATTGGACAGTGATGTCCTTCTGAATTTTTACTGCCTTCTCAAGCTATATATGGCGTAGGTGAATCTATCCTGAAACCTTCTTATTGGCACTTATTCAGTATCACAGGAACAAAACAATCCTATATATCTTTTGTCTGTATCACTGCTTGTGATTTCCCCAATCAAGAAGATTTATACACCAAATTTGGTTTGAGATCGTCGCTGATTTTGATTGGCCCGTGGAGAAGCTGATCTATCTAGGAAGTAAAAAAGGATCTTCTAGAAACTAAATAAGTTGAACAAAATAAAAGGTTTCATATTTCCCGTACAACTTGAAGGTCTAAAAAAGTTCAACAATTGGAAGTCTACAGAAGTTCAACAAAATAATGATTCTGATGTTCTCCAAAGCATCATGATTAGAATATATCCTTAGTATATATGCCTCCAGTGGAGGCTCTGGCACTAGGCATATTCAGTAATTCAGTGGAGTTTGTAATGTGCTCATATCCACGCAAGTCTTCCTCATTCAGAGTTTTCACCGTTGAATGATTTTCTTTTGTCTTGAACTCTGTTTTCTTTCTTTTGTACTGCCTTTCAGTCCAATTTTTCCTTCTTTTGGAATTTTTGGCTGCCTTGTTAACTTCCTTCTTTTTTAGGCGCAGCAGCAGCCAACAAATCAGTTATTGCTGGAGGAGTCACTTTGGCATTCAACAAATCGTCTGATGCTGGCGGAGGCACTTCCGCATTCAACAACCATCGTTTCACTTACTAAGGTTATCGAGTGTATTGTCGATCAAAGTACACATTCTTCAGAATGTGATGTTTCAGTTGCCAAGTTATTAAATTTGTGTGATAGGCCATTGTGGCGGAGAACTGCCTCTATATTTGGATCTGCAATCACAATCCTTCCATGACTATCCTTAACAGATCCTGCTCATGCTTCTTGGGTCCATCGCTTCAAAATATAGTGTGATGGAAGCAACTTAATGCTCATCATGTCAAGAACTTTTAAAGCATGTGCACACAATATCCCTAGTCTATCAAACTGATCACAAGTGCATGATGGTGTTTGTTCCAAAGGGTTACCAGTAACTTCCCATTATTCTTCAAATATTGGATGCTCAAAAGGATATCCAATTTTAACCATGTATTTGTATTGTCCATCTAGTGCTTCGGCGCATGCTGATATAGATCTCCGGTATTCCTTTTGAAAAAAATCAAATATAGTAGGAGTATAAAGTGGGCCAACATGCATCAACATTGGGGTCTTCATTTTGATTCTTGGCAAGTACTTCCTGGAATCAAACTCTGAATTGACCTCAACATCTCTTTTTTACTTTGACAGCTCTTTCGAAGTGCTCAAAGAACCGGACAACGTCTAAATCTGACTTCAGATGATGCTTCAAGTCATTGTTGAGACTCTCACTTAGCTGCGTGCTCTACATACCCAAGGTAAATGCATTTATCATGAAACATTTTTCCCACTTCTCTTTTACTTTGTAAATACTACCGAACCAAGTTTGTGCTGGCACTTGAGCCCTCAGATTTTCAAATGCTTCCTCAAATTCTTCTTGGTGCCCATGTTGATACATGCAAGCACTGAAATCTGCAACAAGAGTTGATTCTTTGTCCATATAACTAGATAAATGTGTACATAATCCATGTCGTGATTCAAGAAAACATACCCAACTGTCTTTCCCATTGCACAATCTTCATTCAGTATATATGGTTCTAGGATGCTTCTCACTATGTACTAATAAGAAAGAATCAAACAAGCATTTGAAAGATTCAAATGTCTCATCATAGAGGAGAGAAGCACCGAAGATAACAGTTTCTCTAAAATGATTGAATCCAACGAACACACCAAATGGCCTATGTTCCTTATTTGCTCCAAAAGTGGTGTCAAAGGTCATGACATCGCCAAAATGAGCTTAATCAATTATCACCTTAGCATCAGCCCAAAAAATGTTTGTTATTTTTCATCACAGTCCAGCTGTAAAACATATTTGAATGCTGGATTCTATGCAGCTCTGTCTTGAAAATACTTCAACATGCTACCCGCTTCACCATACTTAAGGTCCCTTTGGCGCTTTATTCTCAAATGATTCTTGTGATCCCGAGGAGTGTACCTCAGGTTAGATGATCCGTCAACCCGTCAACTAGCTAACTCATGAGCAGCTTTTAGTGCAATACCAGAGTCATCAGCACATTCAATTTCAAAAGCCTGCACTTCAGAGATAATTCTCTTTCATAGCAATAGGTGGCATGCTTCTGGCAATTGAAGTGTGTGATTGTGTTCAAGAAAAAGATCAGATATTGCCCAGTTACCAGCTTCACGATTTATTGAAAGGGTCATACGAACTCTACAGTCAATTCTAGTCTCAGCTGTTGGATTCTTAACAACATTATATCTTTTGTCTACTGCCTTTTTACCCACTTTGAAACAAACATATTTGCAGGAGGTAACTTTCCCATCAAATTTGCTTCTGTTTTTATACCTTTTTCTGATGCTGAACCCCATCCTTCCTCCGTAATATCCCCAAAATTTCCAAGCCTCATCTAGGGTGTTGAACTTCATGCCAAGCTGCGGTATCCAAGTGGGCAATACATTCTCTGTAGAATGCACAAGTGCAGAAAATAGGGTCACTCATTTGCAAGAAAAGAGAGGAATCCAGCACAAAATTGAAAATGTTATTCTCACTTGTTTGAATCTGCTTCTGCTTGGTTCTCCATCGCGCATGTTTGAATCTGCCACTTGTTTGAATCTGCAGAAAATAGGGTCATCGCGCATGAAACATGACATGGTTTTAGTTCAAATTTGAACTAAAACCACGTCATGTGTTTCCAAACGGAGGTAATAGTACACAAGCATATGTAGAAGCTTTACAAATTAGTCGCTGGTCCAGTACAGAACAGGCTAGGACATTTCATTTGATCCTGATGTTTCTAAGAGAGTGGCTAGTTTTTATTTAGTTATCAAAATACCCCAGTGACTTCATTGAAGAATCAACACTACTTGGAAAGAACTGAACACAACACATTGAATCAGAAGGCAGTATCAAACGAAAATACTTCATCCTCAATTCATTCTAATAATGCGCAATCTCTAACCATAGGTGGGAGAGAGGATCAGGCATGTACTTTCACCTCCTTTCTCGCCGGATTCTTATCCTCCTCATCTAACCCACGCCGGATTCTTGTCCTCCTTCTCCGCCGGCTTCTTAGAGCAGGGAGCAGGGGTGGTGCCTAGGGAGATAGAAAGGCAGCACACACCGGGACGAGCAAGTTACGGGGGGGTGCGGGGACCAGGGGTGGCGCCAGTGGCGTGCCCTATCTGCTGACAACCAATTCGCTTCGTTGTGATTCCCTACTGTTAGCAGGCTGCATGGAACTGCATCTCTCATAGAGAAAACAAAGAGACGCTAGAGAGTGCCCTGATGATCTGAGGAGTTAGTACGCAAGTAAAATTAGTAAAAGGAACAAGAGCCAAAAAAAATATTTTCATATCTTCTTTTCTCTGACAAGCAGATTTAACATATCTTTGAATGCTTCTCAACAAATACTTCAACAAAGTTCTAGAGATAATAGAGGAATAATAATTCATTGTTTAAACATGTCGCCCGCCAGGCAACTTTACTAGTTTATAAACTTGGAAGAGTAATACATATAGGAAGGAATGCACAAGTTACATCCATGTTGATCTGGCTGCTGCAAAGTAGAAAGGGACAGGCTGACAGCTTATTTTATCCCTTAAACTTTAGGGCTTGTTCGGTTCAGTTTGCTGGAGATTGCAAGGGGTTGAGCGGAATGAAATCCGCAAGCCAAAACCCCACTAAATCCCCTCCCATCACCTTGGGCAGAGGATTAACCGAAGCCTTGGTGACTTAAAGAACACACTGGATGCCGGCATAGCTGATAAATGACT
The DNA here is from genome assembly GCF_018294505.1 of Triticum aestivum. NCBI lineage: Eukaryota > Viridiplantae > Streptophyta > Magnoliopsida > Poales > Poaceae > Triticum > Triticum aestivum. Next base: position 753,340,427 of record NC_057798.1, on the reverse strand, counting down.
TGTGCTTGATCATTTGGAGTTCAGATGATCCTCTGTGGACTACCTCCACACCGGTAAGCACAGCCGCTGTGTTGCTGGGATTACCCTGAGCGTCTTGCTCCCCGGTGTCAAAACTTTTGAAGATGCAAAACCTGCCGGCTCCAAGGTACAGCAGGCTACCCCTTATCTGCACCCATCCATGAGGCGTGTCGAGGACCTGCCAGTTATGCAGCAACTTGGGAGCCCTGCCAAGGTTGGAGAGGTCCAGCGTGCACAAGTTGTTGGCGCTGTTGCCGGCCATGCCGAACCAGAGATTGCAAAGCTCAGGGACATGCTCAGCCTGTCCATGGAATGGCAGGGTCCAGCGGCCAACCTTTTCCCAGGTGCAGCTAACCGTATCAAAGCAGTAGGTGCCGATGGAGCTTGGCCCAGCGGAGGATATGCAGATGGTCGAGCCATCACCAAGCAACATGTAGGACTGGATGGCTGTGCAGTTATAGGCTGGGTTGTTGACGTAGGGCGGCCGAGGGAGCCGGTGCCACTCCCAGCTATTCTTGCCGTAGATGAGGGCTTCGAAGATGAAAGCATTGCGAGCTGCGGGAAACCTGTCCATAACGTACAAGGCTTGATGGGAGGTGTCCGCACGAGTGATAGACAAGGAGACGGGGCTGTCCCCCTTGGGTTCGTTAAGGCAGGGAACGGGCTGGATGGAGCCGCTGACGGCGTTGCAGAGGACGGTGTTGCCCGCCGAGTCCATTGAGAGGATCTTACCATCGCCCCTGCCTTGTCCGTAGAAGGGCAAAAAATCGAGCCTTGGGCCGTCTAAGCGGTATGCTTCCAATCTGAGCCTGGGCGGAGGCATCCGCGAGATGTTCTCCGTCCATGGTGGCGCCACGGCTGATGATGGCAGCGTCGTATTCCCCTCCTTGGGTTGCGCTGCTGCTGCCGCCGCCCGTGCTTCCGCCGTGGACCGGTAGAAGAGTTGCTCCCCGGCCTTGATGCGGCTCACCGTGTACAAGCTGCCACTGCCAGACCTCTGCATCACCACATTCAAGAACTGCCGCGCCTTCATTTTGATTCTCCCAACTCCTACAAAACAGAGACCACGAATTACTCCTAGATTATAGTAGTATTTGATCTTCTCCTGATGTTACAAAAGATATACTTCCACAATACCTGCAACAGAACTTATTCCGTCGGACTAATTGAAGCTGGCGTTGTTGGATGAGCGGCGGCGGCGGCGGCGGGATGGGGATGGGGAGTGCGATCTAGGTCTAGCCGTCATGCCTTTTTCTCTCCTCTTCTTATGTGGATGGATAACCCACAGGCCACGGCTCGGCTGGGCCACATTACCATGATGGCTAACCGATCCGTGACTGCGCGAGAGCTATATCTCGCTTAGTGCGAGACTAGATTCTGTCTCGCTAAAGGATTATCCATGCTATGTACTCCCTCCGTTTCTAAATATAAGTATTTTTATAGATTCCAATATGGGCTACATACAGAGCAAAATCAGTGAATCTATACTCTAAACTATATCTATATACATTCGCGTGTAGTTCATATAGAAATCTTTAGAAAGACTTATATTTATAAACGGAGGGAGTACAGTAATATAGGACGACACATTTCTGCGCGCTCGCGACTAGCTCACTCAGGCAACGCTCTCTGTGTTTTGCTCGTGCTTTTATTTTTATTTTTTTCGTCCGTTTTGTTGCTTCACGAGTTTTTTTGTTTTTTGTTTCTCCATTGTCTTTCATTATATTCTTTGTTTTATTCTTTTTTATTGGTTTACATTTCTTATTTGGCTTTTATTTTGTTCCTTTCTCCGTTTTATTGGTTTTTTCTATTCTATTTTCTACCTTCTTTCTTTCTTAGTTTTCTTCGTTTCTCTTTCATTTTTTTCTTCTTCATTTTCTCATGGGTTTCTTTGGGTTTTATTTTGAGTTCTCTTTTGTTTCGTTCTTCCATTTCTTTGGTTTTCATTGCTTTAATTTGTTTTTCAACCATGTCCACATTTTCATGCGCATTGGTACATTTTACGTATACATCATGAACATTTTTTATTATTTTTAAATAGATTATTAACATTTTTAAACAATTGTGGTTGATGACTACTTTTTCATGCACATTTTACACTTATGGTATACATCAGGAATAATTTTTAATACATGTTTAACATTTTATAAATATAGGAATAAAAAAATTATAAATGATCAACATTTTTAAATTTTAGTTTCTGTGTTCAAATTTTTTGTATACATCAGGAATATTTCAAATTTAAACTTTTTGAAATAGAAGATTAGCATTTTTTTCCATTATTTGTGTTTGGTTACTACTTTCTTCATACACATTGTATTCGGTATATGTAAGGAACATTTTTTATGTACGGTAAACATTTTTGAAATATTTAATTAAAAAAATTTAATAGATGATTAAAAAATTTAAAAAAATTATCTTCAATTTTTAGTACACATTATATATTTTTGGTCTACATCAGGAACATTTTTTATATATGTTTAACAATTTTTAAATATATGATTAATATTTTTTTAAGTCTTGATTAGCATTTTAAATACATAATCAATTTTTTCATACACCTTGTTTTTATACATTTTTCGCATATATGATAACAAATTTAAACACATTTTTGATTTTACAAATGCTAGATTAACATTTTTTTCAAACGTTTTATGTAGAGTGTTTTTTCTAATATATGTATGTTGGGTATTTGGATGTATAAATAGAAGTGCGAAAAAAGTAAAAAAAATGAAAACAGAAAATCTAAAGAAAAAAAACGAGGTTGTGGCCTCGCGCGCGCCTGGGCCGGACCATCTCGTGCCTCCTTTTCAGGAGCAGCCCGACGCATACACATTCAGCTTATTGGGCCAGCCCAACAGCGGGAGGGCGTTGTGCAAAAATTGGAGGAAAGAAGTATAGTTTTTTAGAAGAAAATAGATTACTGAAAAAAAATTAAAAGTTTAAGTGAAAAGGTGTATTTTCGTTGATGTTGTGTTCACGTATATATATGGCCTAAACAAATGCTTACAATGTTAGATACAATTGATTCACGTCATTTCGGAAAGATAGACGACAATTCACTATGTAGTGCGTCTGGACAACGCTAATATTTTAACTGATAGTTAGGATATTTTAAGGAATCTACTAACTGCCTAATTGGCCTAACACATGCAACATCTAAAGGAAATATGCTCTAGGGGCAATAAAAAAATTTGTTATTTTATATTTCTTTATTCATGATAAAGGTTTATTATTCATGCTATAATTGTATTGATCGGAAACTTAAATACATGTGTGAATACATAAACAAGTACTATATCCCTAATAAGCCTTTACTGGACTAGCTTGTTAATCAAAGATGGTTAAGGTTTCCTAATCATAGACATGTGTTGTCATTTGATAACGGGATCACATCATTAGGAAAATGATGTGATGGACAATACCCATCCGTTAGCTTAGCATATTAATCGTTCAGTTTATTGCTATTGCTTTCTTGATGACAAATACATATTTCTTCGACTATGAGATTATGCAACTCCCGAATATTGAAGGAATACCTTGTGTGCTATCAAACGTCACAATGTAACTTGGTGATCATAAAGATGCTCTACAGGTATCTCTGAAGGTGTTTGTTGAGTTGGCATAGGTCGAGATTAGGATTTGTCACTCCAAGTATCGGAGAGGTATCTCTAGGCCATCTCGGTAATACACATCATAAGAAGCCTTGGAAGCAAAGTGACTAAGGTGTTGCAAGATGATGTATTACGGAACGAGTAAAGAGACTTTTCGGTAACGACATTGAACTAGGTATGAAGATACCGATGATCGAATCTCGGGCAAGTAGCATACCGATGGACAAAGGGAATTACGTATATTGTCATAAGGTTCGACAGATAAAGATCTTCGTACAATATGTAGGAGCCAATATGGGCATCCAGGTTCCGCTATTGGTTATTGACCGGAGAGGTGTCTCGGTCATGTCTACATAGTTCTTAGAACGGCGGTAGCATTATAAGATGATCCCTTCACTAAATTTTAAGATAAAAGTGTTCTCCCCGAGTATGCACCATTGCCAAAGTTCGTCGTTTTGAAGCACCTCGTGAAGATCGGGGGTGATAGACTCTACGTTTACATACAACGGGTGTAAAACAGTTTTGCACATGCAGAATACTTGGGTTAAACTTGACGAGCCTAGCATATACAGACATGGTCTCGGAACACTGGAGACCGAAAGGTCGAACATGAGTCATATAGTAGATATGAATGATGTCTACTACACAACCTTCTTCTTGTAGACGTTGTTGGGCCTCCAAGTGCAGAGGTTTGTAGGACAATAGCAAATTTCCCTCAAGTGGATGACCTAAGGTTTATCAATCCGTGGGAGGCATAGGATGAAGATGGTCTCTCTCAAACAACCCTGCAACCAGATAACGAAGAGTCTCTTGTGTCCCCAACACACCCAATACAATGGTAAATTGTATAGGTGAACTAGTTCGGTGAAGAGATGGTGATACAAGTGCAATATAGATAGTAGATATAGGTTTTTATAATCTGAAAATATAAAAACAACAAGGTAACTAATGGTAAAAGTGAGCGTAAACGGTATTGCAATGGTAGGAAACAAGGCATAGGGTTCATACTTTCACTAGTGCAAGTTCTCTCAACAATAATAACATAGATAGATCATATAACAATCCCTCATCATGCAACAAAGAGTCACTCCAAAGCCACTAATAGCAGAGAACAAACAAAGAGATTATGGTAGGGTACGAAACCACCTCGAAGTTATCCTTTCTGTTCTATCTATTCAAGAGTTCGTAGTAAAATAACATGAAGCTATTCTTTCCGCTCAATCCATCATAGAGTTCATACTAGAATAACACCTTAAGACACAAATCAACCAAAACCCTAATGTCACCTAGATACTCCATTGTCACCTCAAGTATCCGTGGGCATGATTATACGATATGCATCAACAATCTCAGATTCATCCAACCAACACAAAGTACTTCAAAGAGTGCCCCAAAGTTTCTACCGGAGAGTCAAGACTAAAACGTGTGCCAACCCCTATGCATAGGTTCATGGGGGGAACCCGCAAGTTGGTCACCAAAACATACATCAAGTGGCACGTGAAATCCCATTGTCACCACAGATAAACACGGCAAGACATACATCAAGTGTTCTTAAATCCTTAAAGACTCAATCCGATAAGATAACTTCAAAAGAAAAACTCAATCCATTACAAGAGAGTAGAGGGGGAGAAACATCATAAGATCCAACTATAATAGCAAAGCTCGCGATACATCAAGATCGTGTGAAGTTGAGAACACGAGAGAGAGAGAGAGATCAAACACATAGCTACTGGTACATAGCCTCAGCTCCGAGGGTGAACTACTCCCTCCTCGTCATGGAGAGCACCGGGATGATGAAGATGGCCACCGGTGATGGGTTCCCCCTCCAGCAGGGTGCCGGAACGGGCTCCCGAGAGGTTTTTGGTGGCTACAGAGGCTTGCGGCGGCGGAACTCCCGATCTATCTTGATATTCGATGTTTTTAGGGTAGGTAGGCTTATATAGGCGAAATAAGTCGGTCGGGGAAGCCTCAAGGGGCCCACGAGAGGGTAGGGCGCGCCCAGGGGGGTGGGCACGCCCCCCTATCCCGTGGCCTCCTCGATGATCTTCTGACATGAACTCCAAGTCTCCCAGATCATATTCTTCCTAAAAATCACGCTCCCGAAGGTTTCATTCCGTTTGGACTCCGTTTGATATTCCTTTTCTTCAAAATACTGAAACAGGCAATAAAACAGCAATATGGGCTGGGGCTCCGGTTAATAGGTTAGTCCCAAAAGTAATATAAAAGTGCATAATAAAGCCTGTAAACATTCAAAACACATAATAATATAGCATGAATGCTTCATAAATTATAGATACGTTGGAGACATATCAGCATCCCCAAACTTAATTCGTGCTCGTCCTCGAGTAGGTAAATGATAAAAGAAAGAATTTATGAAGTGTGAATGCTAGAAGGCGCACAAGTTTGATCAATGATAATTTCGATCACCTTTTCTAGCATGATTATATGTCATAACAGTAGTTCATCTCATAAAACTTCTCACGAAAAAGTAACAAGCAATTCACATGTCAAAGCATAGACCATAAACTTTCTTGAAAACTAGCAAACTTCATTCTCAGTCATCAAACAATTGCAATTCATCTTATTTTCAGGAATAGCAAACTCCACATACTCAACTATCATATAGTCTTCTACAATTGCTAACACTCACACAATACTAATGGTTATGGAGTTTCAATCGGACACTGAGAAAGATAGGGGCTTATAGTGATGCCTCCCAACGCATTCACCTTTGGGTGATGTCAACAATAATAGTTCATGCTAACTTAAATCCAATTAGATATACATATCAGGATCTTCCCAACATGAGGTGCTTGCCAAAGGATAAAATGAAAAAGGGAAAGCTGAAGATCACCTTGACTCTTGCATAAAAGTAAAAGACATAAAGTAAAAGATAGGCCCTTCGCAGAGGGAAGCAGAGGTTGTCATGCGCTTTTAGGGTTGGATGCACAAAATCTTAATGCAAATGAACATCACTTTATATTGCCACTTGTATATGGACCTTTATTATGCAGTCCGTCACTTTTATTGCTTCCATAACAAGATCGTATAAAGCTATTTTCTTCACACCAAAAGATCATACATATTTAGCGAGAAATTTTTATTGCTTGCACCGATGACAACTTACTTGAAGGATCTTACTCAATCCATAGGTAGGTATGGTGGACTCTCATGGCAAAACTGGGTTTAAGGATATTTGGAAGCACAAGTAGTATCTCTACTTAGTGCAAGGAATTTTGGCTAGCATGAGGGGGAAAGGCAAGCTCAACATGTTTGAATGATCCATGACAATATACTTTACCTGAGATGTGCGAAAACATAACCCATTACGTTGTCTTCCTTGTCCAACATCAACTCTTTAGCATGTCATACTTAATGAGTGCTCACAATTATGAAAGATGTCTAAGATAGTATATTTATATGTGAAATCTCTCTTCCTTCAATATTCTTTCATGAATTGTTCAAATGACCAATACAATGCTTGCTAACCTTCAATAAATTTACAACCTCTACTTCTTAGATGTGAAGTCATTACTCCCCATGGGATAAGCAAATGAGACATATATAATTTCAGACTTATGACATTCAACTCTTTCAACCATTTACTCATAGGATATAAGTGAAGCACACGAGTAAATGACAAACTACTCCAAAAAGATATAAGTGAAGATCAATGAGTAGCTAAATAATTATGTAACTATGTGAAGACTCTCTCTCTCTCATTAGAGAATTTCAGATCTTGGTATTGTATTCAAACAGCGAGCAAAACAAAATAAAATGACATTGCAAGGATAGCACAACTCATGTAAAGAAGCAAAAACTTAGGCTCAACCGATACTAACCGATAGTTGTTGAAGAAGAAAAGGTGGGATGCCTACCGGGGCATCCCCAAGCTTAGATGCTTGAGACTTCTTGAAATATTATCTTGGGGTGCCTTGGGCATCCCCAATCTTGAACTTTTGTGTCTCCTTAATTCCTCTCATATCATGGTTTCTCTATTTCTCAAAAGCTTCATCCACAACAAACTCAACAAGAACTCGTAAGATAGGTTAGTATAAACCAATGCAAAACCTTATCATTTTCTACTGTAACAAATCACTAAAATTATTATTCAACATTGTATACTAAATGCCTCTGCATATTAAATACTCCTATCCTCAAATAGAATCATTAAACAAGCAAACATATCCAAACAATGCAAACATAACAGCAATCTGCCAAAACAGTACAGTCTGTAAAGAATGCAAGATTCATCAATACTTCCCTAAATCCAAAAATTATTAGAAAAAACTACGCTGTAGAAGATTTATCAGAGCTCATTATGCAAAAAGTTTCAAAATTATATCATTCTCTGACTTTTCTAGGGAGTTTTTGCAACAACGTTAACTTTCTGTTTTCAAACAACAACATGTATACTAGCAAAATAAGCATGGTAAAGGCTATCCTTGACATTTTTATTAAAAATAAAGATGCAAAACATTATTATAAATAACAGCAAGCAAATATTAACAAAAGAAAATGACGCTCCAAGCAAAACACATATCATGTGGTGAATAAAAATATAGCTCCAAGTAAAGTTACCGATAGACGAAGACAAAAGAGGGGATGCCATCCGGGGCATCCCCAAGCTTAGGCTCTTGGTTGTCCTTGAATATAACTTTGGGGTTCCTTGGGCATCCCCAAGCTTAAGCTCCTGCCACTCCTTATTCCATAGTCCATCGAATCTTTACCCAAAACTTGAAAACTCCACAACACAAAACTCAACAGAAAACTCGTAAGCTCCGTTAGTACAAGAAAATAAAACCACCACTTAGGTACTGTAATGAACTCATTCTAAATTCATATTGGTGTAATATCTAATGTATTCCAACTTATCTATGGCTCATGCCCTCCGATACTACTCATAGATTCATCAAAATAAGTAAATAACACATAGAAAAAAGAATCTGTCAAAAACAGAACAGTCTGTAGTAATCTGTATCAAACGTATACTTCTGGAAATCCAAAAATTCTACCAAATTAGGAAGGCCTAAGAAATTCGTGTACCAATCCATAGCAAAAATAATCAGATCCGAAGCACGTTTCAGCGAATTAACAAAACTAATTTACTGGGTGTAAAAGTTTCTTATTCTCAGCAGGATCAACACAACTATCACCGTAAGCTATCCTAAAGGTCTTACTTGGCACTTTATTGAAACAAAAGCTATAAAACATGATTACTACAGTAGCATAATCATGTGTATTGGGTTGTCTCCCAACAAGCACTTTTCTTTAATGCCTTTCTAGGTAGGCATGATGATGACAATGATGCTCACACAAAAGATAAGAATTGAAACATAACGAGAGCATCATGAGGCATATGACTAGCACATCTAAGCCTAACCCACTTCCTATGCATAGGGATTTTGTGAGAAAACAACTTATGGGAACAATAATCAACTAGCACAGGAAGGTAACACAAGCATAGCTTCAAGACTTTAAGCACATAGAGAGGAAACTTGATATTATGGCAATTCCTACAAGCATATGTTCCTCCCTCATAATATTTTTCAGTAGCATCATGAATGAATTCAACAATATAACCAGCACATAAAGAATTCTTTTCATGATCTACAAGCATAGAAAATTACTACTCTCCACATAAGCAAATTTCTCCTCATGAATAGTAGTGGGAGCAAACTCAACAAAATAATTTTTTGACTCGGAACTCAACAAAATAATTATCATGTGAGGCATAATCCAATTGAAAACTAAAATCACGATGACAAGTTTCATGGTTATCATTATTCTTAATAGCATACAAGTCATCACAATAATCACCACAGATAGCAACTTTGTTCTCATAATCATTTGGAACCTCTTCCGAAATAGTGGATTCATCACTAAATAAAGTCATGACCTCTCCAAATCCACTTTCATAAATATTATAAGATTCAACATCCTCCAAAATAGTGGGATCACTACTTCCTAAAGTTGACACTCTTCCAAACCCACTTTCATCAATAAAACCATCATAAATAGGAGGCATGCTATCATCATAATAAATTTGCACATCAAAACTTGGGGGACAAAAAATATCATCTTCATCAAACATAGCTTCCCCAAGCTTGTGGCTTTGCATATCATTAGCATCATGGATATTCAAGGAATTCATACTAACAACATTGCAATCATGCTCATCATACAAAGATTTAGTACCAAATATTTTATAGACTTCTTCTTCTAGCACTTGAGCACAATTTTCCTTTCCATCATTCTCACGAAAGATATTAAAAAGATGAAGCGTATGAGACAAACTCAAATCCATTTTTTTGTAGTTTTCTTTTATAAACTAAACTAGTGATAAAACAAGAAACAAAAAGATTCGATTGCAAGATCTAAAGATATACCTTCAAGCACTCACCTCCCCGGCAACGGCGCCAGAAAAGAGCTTGATGTCTACTACACAACCTTCTTCTTGTAGACGTTGTTGGGCCTCCAAGTGCAGAGGTTTGTAGGACAATAGCAAATTTCCCTCAAGTGGATGACCTAAGGTTTATCAATCCGTGGGAGGCGTAGGATGAAGATGGTCTCTCTCAAACAACCCTGCAACCAGATAACAAAGAGTCTCTTGTGTCCCTAACACACCCAATACAATGGTAAATTGTATAGGTGCACTAATTCGGCGAAGAGATGGTGATACAAGTGCAATATAGATAGTAGATATAGGTTTTTGTAATCTGAAAATATAAAAACAGCAAGGTAACTAATGGTAAAAGTGAGCGTAAATGGTATTGCAATGGTAGGAAACAAGGCATAGGGTTCATACTTTCACTAGTGCAAGTTCTCTCAACAATAATAACATAGATAGATCATATAACAATCCCTCAACATGCAACAAAGAGTCACTCCAAAGCCACTAATAGCGGAGAACAAACGAAGAGATTATGGTAGGGTACGAAGCCACCTCAAAGTTATCCTTTCTGTTCTATCTATTCAAGAGTTCGTAGTAAAATAACATGAAGCTATTCTTTCCGCTCAATCCATCATAGAGTTCATACTAGAATAACACCTTAAGACACAAATCAACCAAAACCCTAATGTCACCTAGATACTCCATTGTCACCTCAAGTATCCGTGGGCATGATTATACGATATGCATCAACAATCTCAGATTCATCCAACCAACTCAAAGTACTTCAAAGAGTGCCCCAAAGTTTCTATCGGAGAGTCAAGAAGAAAACATGTGCCAACCCCTATGCATAGGTTCATGGGAGGAACCCGCAAGTTGGTCACCAAAACATACATCAAGTGGCACGTGAAATCCCATTGTCACCACAGATAAACACGGCAAGACATACATCAAGTGTTCTCAAATCCTTAAAGACTCAATCCGATAAGATAACTTCAAAGGGAAAACTCAATCCATTACAAGAGAGTAGAGGGGGAGAAACATCATAAGATCCAACTATAATAGCAAAGCTCGTGATACATCAAGATCGTGTGAAGTCGAGAACACGAGAGAGAGAGAGATCAAACACACAACTACTGGTACATACCCTCAGCCCCGAGGGTGAACTACTCCCTTCTCGTCATGGAGAGCGCCAGGATGATGAAGATGGCCACCGGTGATGGGTTCCCCCTCCGGCAGGGTGCTGGAATGGGCCCCCGAGAGGTTTTTGGTGGCTACAGAGGCTTGCGGCGGTGGAACTCCCGATCTATCTTGATATTTGATGTTTTTAGGGTATGTAGGCTTATATAGGCGAAAGAAGTCGGTCGGGGGAGCCTCGAGGGGCCCACGAGAGGGTAGGGCACGCCTAGAGGGGGTGGGCGCGCCCCCTATCTCGTGGCCTCCTCGATGATCTTCTGACATGAACTCCAAGTAACCCAGATCATATTCTTCCTAAAAATCACGCTCCCGAAGGTTTCATTCCGTTTGGACTCTGTTTGATATTCCTTTTCTTCGAAATACTGAAACAGGCAATAAAACAGCAATATGGGTTGGGCCTCCGGTTAATAGGTTAGTCCCAAAAGTAATATAAAAGTGCATAATAAAGCCCGTAAACATTCAAAACACATAATAATATAGCATGAATGCTTCATAAATTATAGATACGTTGGAGACATATCAGCATCCCCAAGCTTAATTCTTGCTCGTCCTCGAGTAGGTAAATGATAAAAGAAAGAATTTATGAAGTGTGAATGCTAGAAGGTGCACAAGTTTGATCAATGATAATTTAAATCACCTTTTCTAGCATGATTATATGTCATAACAGTAGTTCATCTCATAAAACTTCTCACAAAAAAGTAACAACCAATTCACATGTCAAAGCATAGACCATAAACTTTCTTGAAAACTAGCAAACTTCATTCTCAGTCATCAAACAATTGCAATTCATCTTATTTTCAGGAATAGCAAACTCCACATACTCAACTATCATATAGTCTTCTACAATTGCTAACACTCACGCAATACTAATGGTTATGGAGTTTCAATCGGACACTGAGAAAGATAGGGGCTTATAGTGTTGCCTCCCAATGTATTCACCTTTGGGTGATGTCAACAATAATAGTTCATGCTAACTTACATCCAATTGGATATATATCAGGATCTACCCAACACGAGGTGCTTGCCAAAGGATAAAATGAAAAAGGGAAAGGTGAAGATCACCTTGACTCTTGCATAAAAGTAAAAGACATAAAGTAAAAGATAGGCCCTTCGCAGAGGGAAGCAGAGGTTGTCATGCGCTTTTAGGGTTGGATGCACAAAATCTTAATGCGAATGAACATCACTTTATATTGCCACTTGTATATGGACCTTTATTATGAAGTCCGTCGCTTTTATTGCTTCCATAACAAGATCGTATAAAGCTATTTTCTTCACACCAAAAGATCATACATATTTAGAGAGCAATTTTTATTGCTTGCACCGATGACAACTTACTTGAGGGATCTTACTCAATCCATAGGTAGGTATGGTGGACTCTCATGGAAAAACTGGGTTTAAGGATATTTGGAAGCACAAGTAGTATCTCTACTTAGTGCAAGGAATTTTGGCTAGCATGAGGGGGAAAGGCAAGCTCAACATGTTTGAATGATCCGTGACAATATACTTTAACTGAGATGTGCGAAAACATAACCCATTACATTGTCTTCCTTGTCCAACATCAACTCTAGCATGTCATACTTAATGAGTGCTCACAATTATAAAAGATGTCTAAGATAGTATATTTATATGTGAAGTCTCTCTTGCTTCAATATTCTTTCATGAATTGTTCGAATGACCAATACAATGCTTGCTAACCTTCAATAAATTTACAACCTCTACTTCTTAGATGTGAAGTCATTACTCCCCATGGGATAAGCAAATGAGACATATATAATTTCAGATTTATGACATTCAACTCTTTCAACCATTTACTCATAGGATATAAGTGAAGCACACGAGTAAATGACAAACTACTCCAAAAAGATATAAGTGAAGATCAATGAGTAGCTAAATAATTATGTAACTATGTGAAGACTCTCTCTCATTAGAGAATTTCAGATCTTGGTATTGTATTCAAACAACGAGCAAAACAAAATAAAATGACATTGCAAGGATAGCACAACTCATGTGAAGAAGCAAAAACTTAGGCTCAACCGATACTAACCGATAGTTGTTGAAGAAGAAAAGGTGGGATGCCTACCGGGGCATCCCCAAGCTTAGATTCTTGAGACTTCTTGAAATATTATCTTGGGGTGCCTTGGGCATCCCCAATCTTGAACTTTTGTGTCTCCTTCATTCCTCTCATATCATGGTTTCTATATTTCTCAAAAGCTTCATCCACAACAAACTCAACAAGAACTCGTAAGATAGGTTAGTATAAACCAATGCAAAACCTTATCATTTTCTACTGTAAAAAATCACTAAAATTATTATTCAACATTGTATACTAAATGCCTCTACATATTAAATACTCCTATCCTCAAATAGAATCATTAAACAAGCAAACATATGCAAACAATGCAAACATAACAGCAATCTGCCAAAATAGTACAGTCTGTAAAGAATGCAAGATTCATCAATACTTCCCTAAATCCAAAAATTATTAGAAAAAAACTACGCTGTAGAATATTTATCAGAGCTCATTATGCAAAAAGTTTCAACATTATATCATTTTTGCAACAACGGTAAACTTTCTGTTTTCAAACAACAACATGTATACTAGCAAAATAAGCATGGTAAAGGCTATCCTTGACATTTTTATTGAAAATAAAGATGCAAAACATTATTATAAATAACAGCAAGCAAATAATAACAAAATAAAATGATGCTCCAAGCAAAACACATATCATGTGGTGAATAAAAATATAGCTCCAAGTAAAGTTACCGATAGACGAAGACGAAAGAGGGGATGCCATCCGGGGCATCCCCAAGCTTAGGCTCTTGGTTGTCCTTGAATATTACCTTGGGGTTCCTTGGGCATACCCAAGATTAGGCTCCTGCCACTCCTTATTCCATAGTCCATCGAATCTTTACCCAAAACTTGAAAACTCCACAACATAAAACTCAACAGAAAACTCATATGCTCCGTTAGTATAAGAAAATAAAACCGCCACTTAGGTATTGTAATGAACTCATTCTAAATTCATATTGGTGTAATATCTACTGTATTCCAACTTATCTATGGCTCATGCCCTCCGATACTACTCATAGATTTATCAAAATAAGCAAATAACACATAGAAAACAGAATTTGTCAAAAACAGAATAGTCTGTAGTAATATGTATCAAACGTATACTTCTGGAACTCCAAAAATCCTACCAAATTAGGAAGTCCTATGAAATTAGTGTACCAATCCAGAGCAAAAAGAATCAGATCATAAGCATGTTTATGTGAAGTAACAAAACTAATTTACTGGGTGAAAAAGTTTCTGATTCTCAGCAGGATCAACACAACTATCACTGTAAGCTATCCTAAAGGTCTTACTTGGCACTTTATTGAAAGAAAAGCTATAAAACATGATTACTACAGTAGCATAATCATGTGAACACACTAAAACATTAAGGATAAGTATTGGGTTGTCCCAACAAGCACTTTTCTTTAATCTCTTTCTAGCTAGGCATGATGATGACAATGATGCTCACATAAAAGATAAGAATTGAAACATAACGGGAGCATAATGAGGCATATGAATAGCACATTTAAGCCTAACCCACTTCCTATGCATATGGATTTTCTGAGAAAACAACTTATGGGAAAAATAATCAACTAGCATAGGAAGGTAACACAAGCATAGCTTCAAGACTTTAAGCACATAGAGAGGAAACTTGATATTATGGCAATTCCTACAGGCATATGTTCCTCCCTCGTAATAATTTTCAGTAGCATCATGAATGAATTCAACAATATAACCAGCACATAAAGCATTCTTTTCATGATCTACAAGCATAGAAAATTTACTACTCTCCACATAAGCAAATTTCTCCTGATGAATAGTAGTGGGAGCAAACTCAACAAAATAATTATCATGTGAGGAATAATCCAATTGAAAACTAAAATCATGATGACAAGTTTCATGGTTATCATTATTCTTAATAGCATACAAGTCATCACAATAATTATCATAGATAGCAACTTTGTTCTCATAATCAATTGGAACCTCTTCCAAAATAGTGGATTCATCACTAAATAAAGTCATGACCTCTCCAAATCCACTTTCATAAATATTATAAGATTCAACATCCTCCAAAATAGTGGGATCACTACTTCCTAAAGTTGACACTCTTCCAAACCCGCTTTCATCAATATAACCATCATAAATAGGAGGCATGCTATCATCATAATAAATTTGCACATCAAAACTTGGGGGACAAAAAATATCATCTTCATCAAACATAGCTTCCCCAAGCTTGTGGCTTTGCATATCATTAGCATCATGGATATTCAAGGAATTCATACTAACAACATTGCAATCATGCTCATCATACAAAGATTTAGTACCAAATATTTTATAGACTTCTTCTTCTAGCACTTGAGCACAATTTTCCTTTCCATCATTCTCATGAAAGATATTAAAAAGATGAAGCATATGAGACAAAGTCAAATCCATTTTTTTTGTAGTTTTCTTTTATAAAGTAAACTAGTGATAAAACAAGAAACAAAAAAAAATAGATTGCAAGATCTAAAGATATACCTTCAAGCACTCACCTCCCCGGCAACGGTGCCAGAAAAGAGCTTGATGTCTACTACACAATCTTCTTCTTGTAGACGTTGTTGGGCCTCCAAGTGCAGAGGTTTGTAGGACAGTAGCAAATTTCCCTCAAGTGGATGACCTAAGGTTTATCAATCCGTGGGAGGCGTAGGATGAAGATGGTCTCTTTCAAACAACCCTGCAACCAAATAACAAAGAGTCTCTTGTGTCCCCAACACACCCAATACAATGGTAAATTGTATAGGTGCACTAGTTCGGCGAAGAGATGGTGATACAAGTGCAATATAGATAGTAGATATAGGTTTTTGTAATCTGAAAATATAAAAACAGCAAGGTAACTAATGGTAAAAGTGAGCGTAAACGGTATTGCAATGGTAGGAAACAAGGCATAGGGTTCATACTTTCACTAGTGCAAGTTCTCTCAACAATAATAACATAGATAGATCATATAACAATCCCTCAACATGCAACAAAGAGTCACTCCAAAGCCACTACACTACAAAAAAATACACTTCCATGATGATACGTGTTTGTCACAGTAGGTCGCGTTTTTTGTCATGCATGTATATCCATGACAAATTTATGACAGAATCAAGATAGTCATACATGTGCTGTCGTAGAAGTGTTCCATGACATTACCAAAATTATCATCACGGAAGTGTCCACTTCCATGACGATAAATCGCGCGTCACAAAAGTGCTTTCGTCAAGGGTGACCGACACGTGGCATCCACCGTAACGGAACGCCGTTAAGCTATCGGGTTGGGTTTTGGATCCGGTAACCCGTTAACAGCCCCGACCAATGGGGATTTTCCACGTGTAAAATCATCATTGGCTGGAGGAAACACGTGTCGGCTCACCGTTGGGACAGATGTCATCCACTCATTGGACAAAAGGCGCCTATGATACATCGACATGTGGCACGGCCCAACAGAGGCCCATTCCTGTGAAAAGGCCGGCCCGTTTGACTTGGTCAAAAGGTGGCGGGCCGGCCCATGGAAAGCCTGTTAACGGCCTGTTCGCATATAGCCCATTTACAGCCCGCTAACCCAAGGCCCGTTACGCCCTATCCGAATTAGGCCCAGTAGCGTCATCTGGGCCATCCAATATGATTCCAGCCCATTTTCACTTCTGGCCCATGTATGGCCCATGACGTCTTTCGGCCCATATGAGGCCCTATGTAACTCTTGGCCTATTAACGGCCCGTGGTGAAACTGGCCCGCAATGAACAGTGTATCACTTTACACCCATTAACGGCCCGTGGTGAAACTGGCCCGTAATGAATAGTATATCACTTTATACCCATTAAGGGCCCGTTATTCAGTTGGGCCGTTTCCAGCAAATGTTATCTTTCGGCCTTCTCAGAGCCCATTTATTCTTGGGCTCATTTCCAGCATTCGTTTACTTACGGCCCGTTACTGTCATTTTCTGCTTGTGGGCCAAATTTAGCCCGTGGTTACATCGGCCCGTTTGTGGTCCGTTAATACGTTGGGCCGTTTTCATAGCATCATCAAATACGGCCTATTAACGATGGCCCGTTATGGTCATACGGCCCGTATAAGGCCCATAGATGATACGGCCCGTAGAAGGCCCATTGTTTCTATGGCCCGTAGAAGGCCCATTGTTTCTACGGCCCGTAGAAGGCCTACTGTTTCTATGGCCCGTAGAAGGCCCACTGTTTCTACGGCCCGTAGGAGGCCCAATGTCACTACAGTAAATATTAGCCCATGGTTATTGTGGCCTAGTTTTAAAAAGAACTGCTCTGCCTACAAGTAAACAAATAAACAAGACAACAAGGAAATAAATAAGCAAGCAACTTATGCTAGGCTATCACGGCTGTTACACATATTACATCCACTGGGCATCAAAGTTTGCCACCAGTGCAAATATAGGGAACAAAGCAGCATATCATATACACTGGTTGTCAAAGTTGGCGACCAGCGCAAATAAACGCCGCAGCAAAAAAAAATCCAGAACTGAAACCACTTCAGAAGATCTCAAGAAACAATATCCTGGGTACCCATAATGCTGGCAAGATGCTTAGCAAGCTTATTAACTTTCTCTTGTTTGGCGCTTAAATCCTCCAGCGCTTGCTGTTGCACCAGAAAATATGCATCTGAATTCTGCAGGGACTTCCTCAGTCCTTCAGCTTCCTGTCGCAGCACATCTGATCGATGTCTTTCAACTTGAAGTTGAGACTCAAGAAGACGAACTGATTCAGGCAGCGAGTTCGAAGAGCTTGTGCCAGCAGTAGAGGCCAGTAACTCGAACACTACATCAAGACTGGACTTTTGGGTTCCCTCACTGTCGTCAAGATAGTTTTTATCAGCTTTCTTGGAGACCAACAGGGATGTCTCACTATCTTGAACCTTATCTGCATTACTTCCTTTACCATTGGATAACGCGGTACTGTTCTCCAATATTTTGTCCGCATTCTAAAAGAGAAACAAGCAGACACATCACATGTTTACCATGTTGTATATGAAACTCATTTTGGTAAATGAGTTCAGTAGTAAAGTGGACAGGATAACAGCATGAAACAAACATATATCTATGTGCCATGGTCACTTTATGGTCTATATCATTCTAGTTTTTGTTGCCAAATCAAGATAGAGACACAGTTCAAATAATATTTGTTCAAGACAAAGCAGAATAGACAGAATATAAGTGTGGGTAACTATAGAGCAATAACAACACTTGTAATGTGCATGACATGAGAACATAACTGTTTATTCAATTGAAACTGAAATCAACATAGAGCAGGTTACAACAGCAAACCAGTTAAAGAAACAGGTTTAAAACATACCTGTTGCGCCATTGGAGTTTCAATTCCATCCTTCAAATTTGAAAATAGTTGGTATGAGTAAATACAGTAATGCAAGAGCAAAGGAGTATGAACCATAGCTACAGAACCTGACCTGAGAACAAATCTTCTTCTCCTTTAAGCGTTGAGTTGGGATTCGGAGTGGTGGTCCTCGTGCTTTGGGCACTGCAGTTCCCTTACTAACCGCTCGTGTTTGGGTGCTCTGTGGTGGAGACGGTGCTGTGTCAACTGGAACTGGGTTACTATCTGCCGGGGTTGGGGTTAGAAGGGGTGTAGCTGGTTCTCTGTCCAACTGGGTAGGGGTACAATCTGCGAGAGTCTGGGTTATGTGTGGTGGATCTGGTCCTTGGGCAAGTACAACCGTGGTTCTATCTGCATCAACTGGTAGCACTATCTTTTCTGAAGACCGTGTTGTTACTCCCTTAGATACTGCCATCACGCTCTCCAATTCAAATGGCTGATAAACAAGAAAAGTAATTGAAAGTATAGACATTGTATGATAGACAGGTGCAATGGATAGTGGGGAATAAAAGAGGGCATGAAATAATTCATATTTATGTTGTCTAACCAAACAGGATAGCATGACACAATTTCACATATATGATGGCTAACTAAACAGGATAGCATGACACAATTTCACATTATGATGGCTAACTAAAAAAGATGGAAAGACATAGTTCAAAATATGAGACTATGTAAACAGGATGACATGACATAACTATATAATGTGTTTATTAAATAGGTTGGCATGCCATAATTCACATACATTCATGGATAGAATGCCATAATTCTAAATATGATGACTGTAAACACTAAACAGGATGAGATGATATAACTATATGATGTCTTTATTAAATGGGTTGCCATGCCATAATTCAGATAGATGATGTGTATGTACTATGTAAACATGATGGCATGATATAATTCAAATATATGATTTATATAGTAAGCAAGTAAGCAGATGGCAATCTATATATGATGTAAAAACTAAGCAATGCAAGACAACATGCATGACATGGGTAATATAACCCTGCCAAGTTTGAGCATAGACCTCAGGGGGGAAATAGGACTGGTCATCAGTCTCTGAATCCTCCTCTGAGGAGCTCTCTGTAGCCAGCAAGATGTCTGCTTCAGCAGGTAGCATTGTCTGCTCTGAATACCTTGTTTTCACTCCAGATACTTCCATCACCGCTTCAAATGGCTGATGCACAGGAAGAGTAGTTGAATATACAAACGTTGTCGACAAATGGAACACGTAATACAAAAAAATGATAGCATGATATAATTCACATACATGATGATTGGCTAAACAGCATGGCATTGCATAATTCACATATATAATGCCTTTGCAACAAGATAGCATTGTATAATTCACATATATAATGTCTTGCAACAAGATGGCAATGCATAATTCACATATATGGTAATTAGACACTGAACAGGTGGCATTCACACAAAGCATGTCTAAACTAATCAAATGGCATAGCAATGCGAGACACCATACGCACGATATGAGCAACATAACCCTGCCAAGTTAGAGCATACACCTCGGGGGGGGGGAATAGGACTGGTCATCTGTCTCTGAATCCTCCTCTGAGGAGCTATCCGTAACCAGCGAGATATGCGCTTCGTCAGATAGCATAGTCTGCTCAGAAGACCTTGTTTTCACTCCAGAATTTGCCATCACCGTGTCAAATGGCTGATGCACACGAAGAGCAGTTGAATGTACTAACATTGTTGACAAATGTAATATGTAACGAAAAAAAGGATGGCCTGATATAATTTACATATAAGATGACTGGCTAAGCAGGATGGCATTGCAAAATTCACATATATGATGCCTGGCTAAACAAGGTGGCGTTGCATAATTCACATAAACGATGAATAAACTAAACAGATGGCATTCGCACAAAGGATGTCTAAACTAAGCAGATGACATATTTGATGTATAAAGTAAGCAATGCAAGACACCATATGCATGATATAACCAACATCAGCATGCCAAGTTAGAGCGAAGACCTCAGGGGGTAAATAGGAGTTATCTTCTCCTTCTGAATCCCCCTCAGAACAGATATCTTCCTCTCGATTACAATCCGAAATGCGTGGAGGGGGGCTGCCTTTGCGCCTACCATGGAGCGACGTCTGCATGAAATTATATTGCCACGCAAGGCTCGTCTCTTTTGCTCTACATGTTCAGTTCCATTGTTTACAATAACTGTCATGCATAGGAATAAAACATAGTGAGATTATGTAAGGAGTGCATGCAGAAATCCAGAGTGATGGTAGCAACCTGTGGATAGACCCAAAACCAATAATAGCAGGCAGATAATGGCTTCAGTTAATAAATACAGATAATGGCTTCTTTACTGTTTGTTTCCCACCCAACATGAAACTCATAGTAGACACCGGAGATTAACCAGATAGTAGATAGATACTATTGATAGCGGCCCCGATATGTACCCCACAACCATTTAAAAACTCAAGTTTGACCATTAGTTTGGAGCTGACTCAGAGTCTAATCGGTGAACAGGACGATAAAGTAGCATGTAATATTAAGCGATGCATAACGTAAGCAGACACGAAAGAGTGCGACCTCTCTTGCGGACCCGTGTAGTCCTCGAGGTCATCTGCTCGGTTGATGATGGTAATGCAGTTTTCATGGCTGCCAGCGGCGGGGAAGAAGATCTGAGGCGGCGAAAGACAGTCTGGAGGCCGGATCCCTGCTGTGCTGGACCCTTCTGTCGTTGGAGCAGCTGAGCTGGGGTGGACGACGGCGCAGCAGGAGCGGGACAAACCACGCAAGGTTTTCTTTGACAACTATCTGTAAGAGAAGTAATTCTGTAAGGGCTCGTTTGAATTGGAGGATTCCAACAATGCAGGGATAGGAAATAGACAGGAATAGGATAGGAATGCACGTGCAAAACAGAGAATTTAAAAACACAGGATTTCTGCCAATCTGGGTGTTTGATTCACAACAATTGGAAGATCACAGGATGCAAAGAAGCATGGTGAGATTAAGTCAAACCACAAGAAAATGTACGGTTATAATGCTATTATGCTACTATCTCTTAGTCTTGTGCTTCATGAATAGGAATTTGAAAAGGAGGACAAGTGAAAATTAAAATTCCTACGTTTTTTCTTTCAAGGAGACACTAAAGGAACAAATCCGTGTGCTCAGTGGACAATATATATAACATGTAGAGTAAAAAAGAGATGCAACAAGTGTACAACCTCTTTGGCGAAGCCATGTCGATCTCAGCGTGATTGGGTTGGCCGGTGAGGATGCTCCGGCTGACTTTGCTGTCGGAGGAGGGGAAGAAGATCTTAGGCGTCTGGAGATGGAGCCCGAGGTACTGCTCCGCTGTGATGGAGGGTTTCGTCGTTGGAGCAGCTCCGGTGAGTTGTACGACGCCGAGGCTGAAGCAGGACAAGAGAGACAACGAACAACGTTAACCTGAGTGGAATTCTAATAGCATCTCCAATACATGACGTAAAATACATAACCACAAAGTGCTAGATGTAAAATACATCAGCCGCTCATCTCTGAACTTAACTGTCGAAACTGAACTTAACTGTCGAAACTGAACTACTTCGAACTAACTGTCGAAACTGAATTTTGCTGTCGAAACTGAATTTTGCTGTCGAAACTGAACGCACTAGCAAGGTGAGGCTACACGTCGGTCGACTGACTTTTTCATCTCTGGTCAGTCGATTTTGCAGCCGTTGGATACGAAATCAAGGGCCTGCGGTTCATCTTCAACCTCCACCCCCTGAGCCGCCAGCCACCACCGGCCAAACAGCAGCCCCCCGCCGCCCGCGGCCGGCGGTGCGCCGCCCCGCCCGCCCCGAAAACACTCCCCACCGCCGGTCCGCCGCCGCCCCGGCCATCCCTCTAGGCCCCCCCCCGTGCCGAGCTTTTTCTCCGGCGATCCCCACGCCACGCCCCGCCAACGCCCCGCCACCGCCGGCGACCACCGCCCCCATCCTGAACCCTAAGATAGATAGTGGGGTACCTCTCCGGCGAGCCCCCCTCCCCGCTGCGGCTGGTTCTTCCTTCACCCCGGCGAGCCCACCCCTTGAAAATCGACTGACCCAAAAGTCGATTCAGTCGACTGAAGTGTAGCCAAATCGGAGCAGCATCGCAAGCAAGAGCAAGAGCGAGAGCAGCAGCGCGAGCAAGAGCAATAGCAAGAGCAGACCAGGCAGGGGACCGAGAGCAAGAGCAGAGCAGCAGCGCGAGCGAGAGCTAAAGCAGCAACAGCTCCTACTGATGTGGACGTCACCGCCGAGGGAGCGACGCCGTGGAGGAAGTGGCCGGTGACGCCGCCGTGGATGGAGCCGCGCCGTGTCGGCTCGGGACCGAGCGCCGGCAGCACCGTGAGATCGAATCAAGAAGAAAATGCGGCGATTAGTGTACAACCTCTTTGGTGGCGCCGATTAGGCCGCAGCTTCATCCAAGGAAACGGTGATGATGATGCTCTTCCGGTGGTGCAGGTGAAGACGGCGGTGTGGGAATGGAGGTGGCGCGAAAGACGAGGGGAACGTCGGGGCAGCTCCTTGGAGGTGGAGGACGGGGTGGCTGAACCGGCGGGACGATGAGATCGACGACGGATCCTCATCCGGTACGGTGGATGAGGGACGTCGAGGTGTTGCTGTGGACGACGTCGTCGGGGAAGAGGCTCCGGCTGGGTGGCGGACGGAGCAGGGTGTGGGGTTTCGTCGCGGGTTTTCGCGGCCTCGGTGTACGAATGGGTGGGCGGATGGGATGGCAGTGGGGAACCATGGCTTAGAGACGCGCTTGTCCGAAATGTGGGGTAAGTTACGAAAGTACCCCCCACCGATTTGAGGCGGTTCTTTCGGTTCAGGGGTACCACGGGCATTTCGCGTGTCGGGATTTCACAGGAGGTGGGAGTTTTCGCGCGCGTTGTAATTTCGGAATAGCAAGGCGCGGGTTGAGATGGAGGGAGTTGTCGGAGCACAACGAGACAAAGATATATCTTAAATATTTCGGGCTAACAAGGCGCGGGTTGAAATTTCTGGACAAGCCTAACGTGTACTGTACCAAATCAATGCGCACTACAAATGTCATTCAAAACTTTGAATTCATGTTATGTTCAATTAAAATATTTCGCTACGTGTATAATGCATGCAACCTACTACTCAAATGAACGTTTTAGTGCATTCCAAACATATATACTACCGCTTCAATATGAACTAAATTTGAATAAGATCTACAATAATGATTGTTGTGAAGTCAAAGCATTTGAATTCGTTTCTCTGTTTTAATAAGATCTACAATCATCATTATTGTCAAGTTAAACCATCGTTTGTGTATTATCTTCACAGCACACCACATGATTAGTCTCGAGTTACATATGAACTATGTGTACTATATGAACTCGAACTAGATTTTTTGAATCCACTTTATTTTGATTTCAAATCACATTACATTTCTAGCTCTAGCTAGATCTTCATAATCTAAACCATGTCTCATATGTATAATGTGTTTATCACATTATGTATGGTGCCCCGCCCCCTACGCCTACAAGTATTTAGATGTGAGTTGCAAACACCACACATTACCACAAATTCAAATAAAATGTGAGAATGTTCGATATATAGTATTGTTTAGATTGCTCGATATTTAGTTGTAAGCTGCAAACGCCGCACATTATCACAAATTCAAATAAAATGTGAGATTGTTTGATGTATAGTATGGTTTAGATTGTTCGGCATTTAGCTGTGAGTTGCAAACGCCATGCATTATCACATTATGGTATAACATGTGCACAACACGTGTATCACCGCTATATTCATGCATGCAATGTTTAAAACACTATGATCTCCTATTCAAATATATGAATCCGCTTTCATATCAAATTATGATCTTTGTTAGTCTCTTACACCCACACAATCCTCTAACCTTTGTAGCTACCACTAACTTTCTCTCGTGCATGCACACGCCCTCCTCGCCCTCCCCCTCCCTCGGCATTCTATCCACCGGGCACATTCATTTTTTCTTTAGGTCGTTCTCCCAGAGTCTCCACAACTCCTTTCCGACACACACCGATCGATAAACCTCTCCAGCGATGCCTGCCTACAGCATACACACACAGCTTCAATCTCCTCCTTTATGTGTCCTTGCCTCGTGTCTCTCATATGGTCAGACACACGTGTAAACTCTCACCCCTCTTTTCATCGATCTCACAACCGCACACTCCTCCCCCTATCTAGCTAGTAGTTGGGCCTCTCGCACCACCTCCTAGCTCCATTCTCTCTGTCTATCCGTCTCGCTGGGCCTTATTTGCCTCTAACAAATGGACGTACACCGACCGATCTCTCGCTATACATATAGCCAGCTAGGTCCTTATAACTCGTTTTTACCCACACATCGATCGATCTACCTCATTAGTTGTGTCTCTCCCTTCCTCCGACAAACAACAATTGATCTACCGATCTAGTTAGGTTTGCTTACCAAACACATGGTTCCCCTTCATCATCCATGGATGCGTCCCGACAGATCTATCACGCACAGGCACACACAGAAACACATCCCCACTCTTATTGATAACATTGCAGTTCCACCCTCAGTTTGTCTAGTAGGCCTCTCCCAACATCTCCGAGAAGCAACTCCATCACCCATCCAGCACTCTACCCCTCTCCCTCCCTCTCCCTCCCTCTCTCTCTCCTCTCTCTCTCTGTCCCATCATATTTCCCGTCCTTCAGTTATGTATGGATGTCGACCGATCTCCCTCAAGACATAGCTGGGTCTCTCCTTCTCAACACATATACGAGTCGTTCTACCTCTATAGTTAGGCCTCTGCCTACCCCTCCCCCACCCCTCCCCCCACACACACCGATACATCAAGCGCTCTAGTCATGTCTCCCTGCCACACACAAACTTGACATGTGCCCTCTAACGTTCCGGTAGGCCAGTCGCCCTATATCTTTGACTTGCACACACACACACACACAATTTCGATGGCTCTCTTCATCGATCTCGCACCCACCCTACTTGATCCTCTCTTCGACTCTATCGATAGCTATGACCCCTCCCTCTCTTCTCGTGGATTGCCCGACCCTCTATGTATGATATGGATAGGCCTCCATTTCACACACATTGCATGCAAAATTTTGTTTGAGATGTCATCGACACATATTCCCACAAATAATTCACGAAATCAACCCCCACCCCACCCCCACCCCCACCACAAAACAAAAAACACTCACGAACGCGGTTTGTATCTCTCACACACACCCACGTAGGTGGGGGACGTGCACGAAGAGAAGAGGTGCATGCACGGCGCACGTACTCCCGTCTCTTTCCCAACCACACCCGCGCGGGTACACGGTGGAGCTCATTTCTGTACGAAAAAGGCAGCCCACGTGGTAATTTGGCACGTGTACTGGTTGTCCACTTGGTGGAGGGAGGATCGTCTACCACGGGTGAACAAACAAATTGCGACTTGACGCGTTATGTTAAATTAAAAAAAGAGGCAAACCATGTGGGGCCTACCTTAGAGGCAAGGCTCTATACACTGGAGTACTTTTGATGTGTCCCGTCAACTCGCAGAACGAGGAGAAGCTTGCTTAGTACGCCGTCTCCCCCGCCCACGGGCGCGGTGGCTCGCAGGATGAGGTGAAGCTTGCTCCTCCCTCGCCCATGCGCGCGGTGGCTCGCAGGACGAGGAGAAAAATTTACTACTCCCTCCGTTTACTCCTCGTCCCTACTACCTTGGTTATAGAGATTATATCATATTGTTTGGAATATATATGTCCTTTAGTAGATTTCAATATGAACTACTAGTACATACTCCAAACACTGATGTATATAGACGTATTTTAGAGTGTACATTCACTCATTTTGCTCCGTATGTAGTAGCACTCTCCCTCGCCCCTCGACCCTCGCCCACGTGGTGGACGTGCAGCAATTCATTCGGTCTCATATAGCCAGAACGATATATACTGCACTACCATTATTGCTCGACTTCCCGAAGAGGCGAAGAGCCAATCGCAAGGTTAATATTTTGGAGATGCCAAGCGCAAGGTTATAGGAGAACGAGTAGTAGGTGCCGCGTCATTTATAAATAATTTTTTTCTTCAGTGGCACGTACGCAATATGATAGGTTCATATGGAGAGAAAAGGAAACCGCTCCACTATATACATAGTCAGGACGGGCCAGCCTACACTGTTGCTTGCTGGGGTTGCTCTCTTCACACTCTCTCGCACAAAACGACTGTGGCCACATCTCTAACATCCCGGCGGATCACGTCCGCTTGGGGAAGGGGTGGATGCTTAGTGTAGATGCGGTGGCCGTCGCCGACGGCGAAAACCCACTGTCGGCACGTCCCGATCAGGGGTCCCCGCCGTTCTCTCTCACAAAGCCGGTGAGGTTGCCTTCGTCCCTTGCTCACTGCCGCGACGTGGGCAGTTGCCGCCTCCCGCCGCCCTCCTCAAGGTCGAGCTTCGTCCCTCAGGTACAACTCCCTTTACAGCCGGCTTGCACCACTGCTCCAGCTGCCCACATCACTCCCTGTGGATATTTCTCTACTTCTTTGCCCCGCACATACCTGATACCTCTACTGGCTTCTACGTACTGTATTTGTGATGAGTTTATGTCACGCTTCTTCAATTTCTTTGCCACAGGGATGCTCATCTCGATTTTGGTGAAACTGCACAAAATGATCCGATGGTCAAAAGGTTGCAAACTTCATTTATTAGGAAGCTCGAACGTTGCCAGCAAATTGAAGCCTGGTCAGGGTTCACGGTTCAAGGGCTAGGGACTGCATGGATCGTTTTTTTCTTTAGCTGCCTCTGTTCCAAAATAAGTGTCAACTTTAGTAGTAGTACAACTTTGTACTAAAGTTTGCACAAAGTTGAGACACTTATTTTGGAACGGAGGGAGTACATATTTGCTATGATCTGTCAATCATTGAGATGCAATAGCATGCATGTTAGTCTCCTTTGTATTTGATGAAATGTTGCAACGGGCAACCTTGGACGCAAGATACATGTAACAGGAGCTGGAAGCTTCATAGCATTGTACAAATTTATCTCGCTGATAAATTACAGTACGTACTAGTACTATACTAGTACTTCCTCCGTTCCTAAATATAAGTCTTTGTAGAGATTTCACCATTAACCACATGCGGATGTATATAGATGCATTTTAAGTGTAGATTCATTCATTTTGTTCCGTATGTAGTTCACCTAGTGGAATCTCTACAAAGACTTATCTACTAGTAATAGCTAGCCCCCACTACTAGGAATTCTCTATCCTCTCCTTGAGCCACATCATCAAAATTGACGTAGCCGTTAGATGAAGTAAATCAGTCATAATAGCCGTCTGATCTAGACGTTGAGAGGCTCAGCACTAAGCCACATGCAAGCATGCAGAAATACCGTGGCACATGCATGTGAGTGGGTTTTAAATCACATCAACATGTCTGCATGCAAGCATGCACCGGTAGCATGCATGTAAGTGAGCTTTTAAGTCCCATTAACATGTCAAAAAGAAAAATATAATCCCATTATGCAGTAGGAGTTGGCTGATCTTTTTTCCTTATGTGGGATGATCTAAATGATGATGGGAGTTTATTTAGTTTGGCTACCACATTTGTCATGCGGTTATAGATTTTTTTTAGTTCTATGAAATCGATAATTTTGCGCAGAGAGATATACCGCTGTTCCGCGGCAACGAGCGGGGACTCATCTAGTAATATTTAGGAACGGAGGGAGTACTATGTAAAGAGTTAGGTGTCGCACGGTGATAGTGTGAGGTGGGCCATGTAATCACTGAGCCTGCGTGTTTTCACTGCTCTTGCACTCCTCCGCTGTAAGAATGGAGAAAATTGTAATCTACTACCTCCTTTCGCCGAAAGCGTGGGACATCCAGCAGTCCTACCACCTCAGTAATAAAGACCAATGAGCCGTCAAATCACATAGACCCAGCAGTAAGTTGGACGGACGAAGCAACCATCACTCTTGCGCCAGTGAGAGGTCGCGTCCGCTCTGCCCGGGCATGAATGCGGCACCGATTCTTTGGAGCGGCGCTGACCGTTTCGGGCGGGAAGCGCGCGCGGGCGATGGAGGGGCTTTGGGTGGGCCAGGCTGGTCAGGAGCGGGCGTGGCAGCTGTCCGCATGTCCCTACCGGACACGCCCGGAAACGAGAGGATGCACCGACTCTCGCGGCTAAAATCGTACACTACACACCATATCTCTGTAGGAGTAGGTCGATCTGTCGCACTCTCTAACACACACATGCTGTTAAACACACACACGCACACGCACGCACCTTGGTCCCGTTGCACCTTCTAACGTGACTTATTACACCTAGACGGAGGGAGTAGTAAGTATACGAGATACGGTGGCACACTGACTTAAGTCGAATACAAGTGCCCAAAATTTGTGTGCATGTTATAATAAGGATTCACTTAAAATAGTACGTGAGCGAACAGAGGGATCAATTGGACAGTGTTCCCGAGCAGTAGCGAGATGTGTGAGGTAGTAAGATACACCGCTGGCGCTTTTAATTTTTCTTATTAATTTGTTTGTTTCACCCTCTGACTGGTGGGACCCAACGTACTACGTGGAGAGAGGTAAGGTGACTAAGGCTGCATTATTTCTGCACCACTGTGGATAGTCTTACCACCAAAGCCACATGACACGATTATGATTGAAATCCTAATGACTCCCACACACACACACAAAAAACACGGCATGCCTGTCACACGAATGCAGGAATGTATAAAAGGTTATTTTCCTCTCGTTGAACATAACGGGAGGGTTGTGTAGCTGGTTAGCCTGTTCGCTCATCAAACTTGAGGTCTCGGGTTCGATAACTACACTTGAGCATAATTTTTGCCAGGAGGATTCTTTGACTGGTCAAAATGTTTTCTAGGGTTTGCACGCTTCACACTCTCTCTCCAGTATATATATACACGCTGGAGCCTCAGCGCTTGTAGTTGCTCTCTTCACACTCTCTCGCCCTCTCCCGCTGGAGCCTCAGCGCTTGTAGTTGCTCTCTTCACACTCTCTCGCCCTCTCCAGATCTAAACAAGACTTCGTTGGCCTCTCTCTCCCCTCACTGCTGCTCAAAGGGCCGGCAGGATCCGTCCGCCGGGAAGGGAAGGAGGCTTAACGCTGTCGCCGTCGGCGAGGGAGGGAATCCACTACCGGCGCTGCTGTTCACTTTCCACCCAGCGGCGGCGCGGGAGGGCCTCCGACCCTTCTTCTTCGCCGCCGTCCCGTCGCCCACCGAACCACGCCCCAAGAACCTTAAGGTATATTTTACTTACTCCACATGCATTGCTCTCGCTGCATGTATACCATGAATCTAGGACGTTGTTCAAAGAGGAAAGTAGTGGGGGAAAGTAGTGGGTAAAGTTGTATATAGCATGAATCTAGGATGTGGTTCAAAGAGGAAATGAAGGGGGAAAGTTGTACAGCATGAATCTAGGACGTGGTTCAAAGAGGAAAGGAATGGGGGAAAGTAGTGGGGAAAGTTGTATCGCATAAATCTAGGACGTGGTTCAAAGAGGAAAGGAAGGGGCGAAAGTACTAGTTCAAAAAGGAAAGGAAGGGACAAGGCTGTAGAGTTTGAGCAGGACTAGATTTGTTGCGCTCACATAGGGAAAGGTGTCTAAAGATAACAAAACTGGGACCAACACAAATATGCTCCTTGGTTGTTTGTTCTTTGTTGCAACAGACTGTGCATGACCACAGTACATCGGTAGATGCACATGGTGCTGGTGCGTCCACTGTCCCGTGCAACTCATTAGCTGTTGTTAATCTATGGCCCTGTTTGGTTAAAAACTCCCTAGTCCCTACCTGCTTGGTTCCAGGGACTAAACATGGACTAGAGGTTATTAAATGACATGATAAAAGACCATGTTACCCTAGTAATGAACTAATAGAAACAAGGTGCGATGCGTCGCAGGGGCAACTGTTGGAAAAAGTCCCAAAAAGACTCCCTCTGGGTCTTCTTTCTTTAGTCCCAAATGCCCACTTTTAGTCCCGAAAAGTCCCTCCTATTTGGTTTAGATGTGACTGACACGGAGTTTTTTTAGTCCCTACACCAAAATGTCCCTGTAAACAAACACCCTCTAATAATGCCGCTGGAAAATTGATGCAATGCCACAGTTAAAAGCAAATTACATGTTTAACACATTTTATTGTTAATATAATCTCTATGTTAATATTAATCAATGCCACCGTTTGAGAAATGCTACTGTCTTGCTTTCTTTCCCATTTAGATAAGGTAGATGCTTCTTTTTGTTGGCTTCTGTGTCATCCACTGTTATTGACCACTAATTGTTTCCTTTGCACCTTTGTGTAAACAGGCTTATCTACTTCACCTCGTTGCCATTGTGACCTTTTGTTGCACTTCACAAAACACTTTTGTTTTAAGAGTGTTTTGTGCAGTTCAACCAAAATGTCACACCGACAACGTTGCTTGATTGCTTGATCTTAGTGGAACTGCACAAGAGGAGATCTTACTTCCTATCCGTTAAGGCAAATTTGGTTCAGATCTTCTTCTTGTGAGTTGTTTGAATTCCGCGTCATGAGAGGTCAGTACTAGCCTTCTTTCACATGATTCTACAGTGTGCTTTCATATGTTGTGCTACTTGTACGACAATGTTGCTTGATTTTAGTGAACTGCACAAATGGAGACAAGACTTCCAATTTGTATGTGCACCGTAATATCCCATTGAGGTAAGATAAGGATTTTTCACAACTGCTGGCCTATATTTTGCCACTTTCATCAGAAAATTAAGTTTAGTACTATACTTGTGCTCCCTAATTGACATGCCAAATCTTACATTGAAGGAGAAGCTTGTCTGTTATTGAACCAAGTGATGACGGGGGAGAACAAGCGGAAGAAAAACAAAAATCAACTCCCGGTGCTGTAATGAAGCACTGGAACTGTGATGACACAAGTAATGATATAGTTTTGCATCTTAATTTATTGCTATGGCTGGAACGAGCAATTGTTTTGCCACTGATTTGATGCCATACGTAATTATCTCTACTTGTGCAAACATGGATCTTCTTTGAAGATACCATATATTTTAGTGGAACTGCACAAGAAGATGTTGGAAACATTAAACTAATCGAGGAGTATATAGTAAGCATGGCCACCCCCGTAGATAGCAACAGATGGTTCCTGAGAAGTGCTTCATCTGTATGCTCTACACAATCAGCCTCCTGACAAAGGTTGGTACTCGCCCACTGATTTCATCCATATGATTGAGCTTTGTCATCTCTATTGGTGTTGTGCTACTGTTTAGATACTGTCATGAAAAAGTGGTATTGTCCTTGGGAAGTGCTTCATCTGTGCTGTTTTAAATATTTCCTTTCCTTTTTTTCGAGCAAACATGGATGCTAGCATTTAGTAGTCCTCTTGTCTTTGCACAACAGGATCATGTTCCTCGGAAGAATAATATGGAGTACATGAAGTGACTAGTTCCGATTATGCCAGGATGAAGAAGCACTGTCTATCTTCTCATCAGAAGGAGCAGTTGAAGGATGGTTACATTACTCCCCACAAGACCAAACTAACTTCAGCTCAGAAGGACTGACAAATCTCCATTTTTTTGCTGTGATGCGCGAGTACAATGTTGTTCTAGGATTCTCTCTGGTGAGTTCCATTTTTCTAAAAGTGTGCTCCACATGGACCATGTATGTGCCTATTGAAACTGTCAATTCATAGTACAGTTTGCTTTATACTAATCACTTTTTTGTATTTGTGCAAACAGGGGTGCTCAGCTTGATTTCAACGGGAACTCCACAAAATGTTCATGAATACATCAAATCATTCATTTCCACCACAAGAAAGGAGGTGCCCATAAGTTCAAGGCGTTGCAACATATAAGGGCGAAATCATACAAACTACGCGCGAATTTGGTTGATTTTGGTGGAACTGCACAAAAAGAACAGCTGGTTTATTTAGCACGAGGTGCCATGTCAATGTCCAAACTGATGGCAAACCCTGCCCATTCCACAGTCGTAGGCATTTGATATTTTGGAATGGGACAGCCTTGTCAAATTTTGCTCATTAATTTTAGCAAGATATGCGTTTGATATTTTCGAATGGGACGCCCTTTGGTGTCAGCAGCGTCGATCAATTTTTTCTTTATTCTTTAGTTGTGAAGTAAATATTGTGTCTGACATGTGAGTCACTGAGATGCATAATCATCGATTGTTTTGAATGTTCTCTATGAATTGCCAGGCCTGTGTGTTTGATTGCAATGTACAGAAACACTAAAAAGCTGCTCAAACTCTTTGTACTCCTTCTGTTCCTTTTTACTTCGCACATTGTGAAAGTGCATACTTTTTTGTATAAGATTGGTGAAAGTAGAGATACTTTGACTGCGGACAAAACTTGTATGCAGACTAGAAAGGATTGGAGGGAGTACAAGTGAAACTGCTGCAAACCTGGTGATCACCCTGGGAATAATGCTAGTACGTATTGTTTTGCATGTTCATCCAATGCCAGTGATACAGGAATTCAAACTAATCGGAATAAATTCATTCATACAAGGTCGGATTTCATATAAACATGCCAGATTTCATTACATTTCATACATTCTTCAACTAAAAAGTGGTGTTTGTGGCCGCATGCATGTCCCAGATGCAGAGGCCGGGGGTCATCCTCCTTTTCAAAAAAAACTAAAAAGGGGTGCGCTGGAGGTATAATTAATTGACCGAAGCTACCCACCTGTGTCCCGCTGAGCCGAACAGAAGCTTCAGTGACTTAACTGCAGGTGCAGTTGCGTAACTGACAGGTGCACCAGCACTTAAGTAGAAGCAGCGTTCTTCTCCAGAACAGCTCTCCGACTCCACGTCGCCGCCAAGAAGCTAACCGGCCATCAATTGTCAACCCGCCTAGCTTGGCTTCAACCGGAGGGTAGCAGCGGTGGCCTTACTTGGACCAGAGCGGCGGCGACCTACCGTGTTCTACTCTTCCTCGTTTTCTATGTGGCGCGGCCTCGTTGGCAGCAGGGCGGGGCCTCGGCGGAGCCAACGATGTCCTCTGTATCGTTGCCGGCGGGTGGCGCCTCAGCGGAGCGGTGGAAATCCTCCCCCACGTTGCCGGCAGGTTGGGGCCTCGGCTGAGCCGGCGATGTCCTCCGCCTCGTTGTTGGCGGGGCGGGGCCTCGGCGGAGCCGGCGGTATCCTCTGCCTCGTTGTTGGCTCTGCGGGGCCTCGGCGGAGCAGGGCATCATCGACGCCAGCGGAGCGGGGACTCGTCGGAGCCGACATTGTCCTCTGCCTCGTCCTCGGTCTTGCTAAACAGCGCCTCGCCCGCTTCATCGCCCTCTTTGCTAGACTCTTTGTAGGCGGCTGCAGCCTCCGCCATCCGCATGCGATACTGCCAGTGCTCGAGGCGGCCCTTGCGGGCGGAGCGGTATGAATAGAGCAGCGCCTCCTGCTCCGCCCGCTCCGCAGTGATCTGCTCCTCCGCCTGCAGGTGCTCCTGGAGGAGATGGTGGTTGTAGGCGGCGGCCGCCTGCGCCTCCTGGAATTGCTCCCCATGCATCTGCCTCACCCTGTCCATATATTGGGCACGGGCCTCGCCGATGGTCATGGTGCAATGCACCGGCGAGGATGGCGTGGAGGAGGGGGTTGGCGCCGGATCATCGACTACCATGTTCTCCATTGGGACGTCGTCGTCCTCCTGCTGCCTGCCGGCCAGCCGGTCGGCAGCAATGGCTGCCATCTCCTTGTGGTCCGTTGTCCGCCCGTCCCAAAGAGTGCTGGAGTGCGAGGAAGCCATGGTGGGCAGTAGTGGTATTGATAGGAGAAAGGGAACGGATGCGGATGACTGCGGCTATGGCCGGCGCAGCAGTTTATATAGCAATGGTGGGCGGGCGGAGGGACGGACGTGTGGCGCCGCAGTAGCCGCCTCGGCAACTGCGTATCATTAATGTGTGCGGCAGATGGACGGACGGACGGCACTTGTGTTGTTTGCAGGCGGAGCAATCGCCTGCACCGGGAAGCGGGGCGGCCGGCGCTGACTGTTTCGGGCGGAAAGCGCGTGCGGGCGAGGAGATGACTTTACTTGGTAGGATGACAATGGGGACCCACCAGGTCCATAGCCTCACGTACGCAAGTGTCTCCTTATTATATATATATATAAAAAACTATAATTTATTTTGCTTCCTCCTGGTTTCCTGACATCACGGTCCCACACCATTGTCAACCTATGTACTCCTTCCTTTCCGGTTTATAGGGCTTATCTCAAAATTTTAGTTTTTCCATTTTATAAGGCTCAATTTGGTTGTTTTCCATCACATGTTCAGATTCCAAGGTGCATTAAATCATTGCATGCAAGTATTAAGAGAAAACTGACCAATGCATGTACTTTATGCATGCATGCATTGCAATTAATGCATTGATAAACATAATTTTTTGAGGATAACAAGAGCATTAATTAGGTGCTTTTGCAAAACTACAAAAAGTATTCCACCACTCGCCATCTACCTTGATTGGTGAGATTTTTGAATTGAGCATTATAAACCGGAAAGGAGGGAGTAGTCAATAAACGAGAGAATAGCACAAGAAGCGGCCGACAGCTGGGACCAAGCAGCTCGAGCAGTATTTGTGTTTTTGAGGTGTGAGCACTGCAGAGTTTTTCGATGTTTACCCCAGATATTAATTTTTCTCCTCTGAACAACAACGAAAACATCGTTGTAGGTATTAACTGCGCGGGCTGTGGCCCGTCTAGCCCAGGCCAGATATCCAGCCCAGATATTAATTTTTTTGAAGCTGAAAATGGCTAGCCCAGCTATACTTTTTTTAGGAATACCCAGGCAAGGTCAAGTTGTTATTCTCCACCCCGCTGGGCTGGAAATCTTTCCTAGGAGGGATGCATTAGGCTTAACAAGAAAATGGGCTTTAAGAAATAATAAATGGGATGTAATTATAAAAACTGGGTAGTAATTATAAAAAAAATGCACCAAACAGTGATTAGTTTATAAAATATTGTTTTTGGAATATTGAAATTTTTAATTTCATTAATTGTTGCGAGTGCAATGTTTCGTTGGATTTTTACGTAATATAAATTTATAATGAAATTGTATTTAATCTGGCTAGAAATTTCGGGATAAAAATATTCGGATCCCATCAAAATGTGGGAAATTTTATTGAATTCTGTTTTGAACGGTTGGTTGAAATGGGCTGTACTTTTAACAAACTGTAAATGGGCTGTAGTAAATTCCATTAGAATTCAAAAATGGGCTACACATTCTTACAAATCTCAGATGGGCTATAAGTTCTCTGCCACACACTTCTGGCCTTACTAAGTTGACGCGTCCCCCCAAAAAACAGAGTTGACGCGTATGCAAGGCTTTGTCAACTTATAGTCAACACACGGTTCTAGCAGCAGTGGCCGTTGGATGTCCATCCAACGGATGCCGTGCTTCTTCTTCAATCTCGGATATTCTAGCTTCACCCGCCCAAAAAATGATTCCTCCCCCTGACATCTGGGGCCCACCGATTCGGAAGCTGACCTGTGGGCCTACTAAGTTGACGTACCAAGGGCTTTGTCAACTTAGTCAATATAAAAGATTCTAGCTGCAGTGACCGTACATGTCCATCCAACGGCCGTCATGCTTCTTCGACCTCTGGTCTTGTTGCTCCAGCCGCCCAAAGCAGCGCCGGTCGTGCCGCCTTCACCTGCCTCCCATGGCCGGCTGTGCTGTCGCGGAGGCCTCACTGCCCCTTACTACTCCCACCGCTGGCCAGGCCATCCCTCCACTCACCCACACCCCCTGTTATTCTGCGGCGACGGCAGCGCAGCCAAACCAGTGAACCCTCATACTCCTCTCTGCGTGTGCATCCACTACCGCGTCTTCCCGGCTCCACGTCGTCCCCTTCCTAGGCCTTGCCGTCGTCCACCGCCGTGGTGCTCTTGGCGCGGCGTGGTCAATGTGGTCAAGTAACGACTTCCATCGGACGTGGACTGTACGTGGAGAGACTGACAGCTGGGTCCATGGTAGCCGCAAGGAAGTGCCTCCTTACTACGCGCAAAATAATTATTCCTCCACCTGACAGTGGGGACCCACCGGACGGGCCACCGTATTTCACGAAAAAATGATTCGCCTCTTGACTGCTGGGACCCACGAGCTACATCTTCGCACGCAAGGAAGTGCGTCCAGGAAAAAAATACGATTCGCCCCCCTGACTGCTGGGACCCACCAGCTACACCTTCGCACGCAAGGAAGTGCGTCCGAAAAAAAACGATTCACCCCCCGACTGCTGGGACCCACCAGCTAC